>NW_027250723.1:2100000-2291483 GCF_044704955.1 Pristiophorus japonicus | reverse complement strand
TAGATTCGGAGAACAGGTTGCCGCACTGGATTGTCCTGGGGGACGGTCCCACACTACTGGGGAGGAGTTGGCTTGCTGTCATGAACTGGAAATGGGGCGATGTCAATGCATTTCTTCTTTAGAGCGAGTATCATGCTCACAGGTCCTGGACAAATTTGACTCATTATTTCAATCCGGCATCAGCACTTTCATGGGGGCCAAGGTAGTGATTCACATAAACCCAGACGCCAGGCCAGTACACCACAAGACCAGAGCGGTGCCGTACGTGATGCAGGAAAAAATAGAATGCGAATTGGACCGCCTGCTGAGGGAAGGCATCATCTTGCCAGTTGAATTCAGTGACTGGGCGAGCCCGATCGTGCCGGTGCACAAGGCGGATTGGTCAGTCAGGATATGTGGCGCTTACAAGGCCACCATCAATCGGGTGTCACTCCAACACCAGTACCCACTACCGAGAGTGGAGGACCTCTTTGTGACACTATCCGCTGGCAAACTTTTTTCAAAATTGGACCTGACCTCAGCTCACATGACCCGGGAACTGGCGAGTGAATCGAAAAGCCTGACCACCATCACGACACACAAGGGGTTGTTTGAGTTTAACAGATGTCCGTTCGGGATTCGTTCAGCCGCCGTGATCTTTCAGCAAAATATGGAAAGCCTCCTCAAGTCGATTCCAAGGACGGTGGTTTTTCAGGACGACATCCTCATCATGGATCGCGATGCTGAAGAACACCTCCATGAACTGGATGAGGTGCTACGCAGACTGGACCGGGTAGGTCTGCGACTGCAAAAGGCAAAGTGCGTCTTCTGAGCTCAAGAGGTAGAATTCCTGGGGATGAGGGTAGCAGCTGACGGGATCAGACCTGCTCTGTCCAAAACGGAAGCGATCCGGAGAGCACCCAGACCCCGTAACACGATGGAGCTGCATTCATTCCTGGGGCTCCTGAAATATTTTGGTAACTTTCTTCCCAAGTATGGCATACTGTGAGAGCGCCTGCACATGCTCCCATTCAAAGGTCGCGATTGGGTTTGGGGGAACAGCCAGGAAAGGGCTTTTGATAGAGCACGCAACTTGTTATGCTCCAACAAACTGTTAATATTACATGACCCATGTAAGAAACTTGTTCTAACGTGCGATGCGTCGTCCGAAGGGGTCGGGTGTGTTTTGCAGCATGTGAATGCCAATGGTCAGTTACAGCCGGTAGCTTATGCCTCCAGAAGTCTGTCCCAGGCAGAAAGGGGCTGCGGGATGGTAGAAAAGGAAGTGCTAGCATGTGTATATGCAGTAAACAAAAATGCACCAGTACCTGATTGGCTGGAAATTTGAGCTGGAGACAGATCACAAATGCCTAACGTCCCTTTTGGCCGACAACAAGGCCATAAATACGAATGCGTTGGCCCGCATACAGAGGTGGGCACTCACGTTAGCCGCCTATGTCAATACAATTCAGCACAGACTGGGCACTGAAAACTGCGCCGATGCACTCAGCAGGCTCCCACTAGCCACCACCGAGGGGGCAACTGGGCATCATGCTGAGATGGTCATGGCTATTGAAGCTTTCGAAAGCGAAGGTTCACCTGTGACAGCCCGTCAGATTAAAGTCTGGACAAATAAAGACCCCCTACTGTCTTTAGTTAAGAAATGTGTCGTGAATGGGGACTGGGCAGCCACGTACAGGGCATGCCCTGAGGAATTTAAACCGTTTCATCGGCACAAGGATGAACTCTCGATTCAGGCCGATTGCCGACTATGGGAAAAGCGAGCAGTCATGTCCCAGAGGGGCAGAGAGGTGTTTATCAATGAACTTCACAATGGGCATCCGGGCACTGTCATGATGAAGGCAATTGCCAGGTCACACATTTGGTGGACAGGGATAGATGCAGACCTGGAACTTTGTGTTCGCAGGTGCAACACGTGTGCTCAGCTGCTCAACGCACCCAGGGAAGCCGCCATTAGCCCCTGGTCCTGGCCCGCCAAGCCATGGTCACGCATCCATGTGAACTACGCAGGTCCTTTCATGGGAAAACATTTTTTGGATGTAGTTGACGCCTACTCTAAATGGATTGATTGTGCCATTTTAAATTCAAGCACATCCTCTGCAACGGTAGAAAGTATACGGGCAATGTTCGCTGCCCATGATGTACCGGATGTCTTGGTAAGCTACAATGGCCCGTTTCCTGAACAAGCGTGTGGGGACCTTTGCAGTTCCAGCTGTAGATTTAGTTTTAATTTCTCAGATAACTGATTTTACTGTCCGGTTCTTCCTTTTCCCGCCTTAAACTACAAACACGGTCCCTGGTCGCCCTTTTTCTTTGCTCTCAGACCCGTTCATTTGCAGCGCCTGCCAAAGAATTAGAAACTTGTTTTAGGGTGATACTCAGACTTTAGCCACCTCGTTCTCTCTCACGCCTTCTTCAATTCAAAAGAACATTCTACTTAGGAGTCAATCAGTTTATTAACCTTCGAGTCCGAATGTAACAACCCAGAATGGGAGTTCTTACAGAGACCAGAACCGGGGCAGTTTGCACACTCTGACCCTCTTCCCTTTTCACAGAAGGACTCCCAGTTCTGGTCTCACTGCTGCCTGTGCGGCGGATCGATCGATAATCTATGTAATCCAACTTTTACAAAGATTGAGTGGATTGTGTCCCGTTACAGAATAAGTGGGGAGTGATTCCCTCCCATTACATATAGTTTGAAACTGAACCCTAATTTAATCCTGATTGTAACAGCCTGGAATTTACAAGTGAAATGTGGATTAAGACAAAGGGAAACAAAAAAGTGTTTGGAAATATGTGGCTAATGGGGAAGTTACTAATATAATCCGCAATTTTAACAATTATTGGCGGGATTTTTGAATTTCTAAATCCTTCGAAGACTGACTGTTCAGAACAGTCATTTCCGCCCAGGTTTCTTTGGTGGGCTAAGCAGGCTACGATTGGTCATCCTAAAGGACCAATGAAATTCACCACAGAGCGACCAATCACAAGTTAGCTCCCTGCATTCCTTCAGAAGGTATAAGGCAGATGTGGGAGGAGTTTCTCATTCTTTCCATGAACGTGTCGATTGTGGAACTGCCTCGAAGTTAGAAACATAGAAACATAGAAAATATGTGCAGGAGTAGGCCATTCGGCCCTTCTAGCCTGCACCGCCATGAAGATGAAAAACCGGCGGTAAAGCTCGGGCCAAGGCCAAGTTTCGCCGGACTGCAGTTCCCTGTGGGCCGTGTTCACAGGCTCCTGCGGAAGGGGAACTACGCTGAGCGTGTGGGTGCCGGAGCCCCGGTCTACATGACTGCTGTGCTCGAGTATCTGACCGGCTGAAATCCTGGAGCTGGCAGGCAAACCGGCCCGCGACAACAAGAAGAACCGCACCAGCCCAAGACACCTGCAGCTGGCCATCCGCAACGACCAGGTGCTCAACAAGCTGCTGGGAAAGGTGGCCATCGCTCAGGGCGGGGTGCTGCCTAATATCCAGGCTGTGCTGCTGCCCAAGAAAACCAACAGTGTGTCCAAGAGCAAGTAAAGCGGACAGGATTTAATCTAATAAACCAAAGGCTCTTTTCCGAGCCACCCACAGTATCAATGTAAGGGCTGGTTAATGCTCTCTGGATCACAATTGTCCCAAATCTAAATTAACTTTGAATCTCTGCAATTAAGCGGTTAGTTTCCTGATCAGAAATGACCCTCAGACATTGTCGGTTCTAAACTGGTCACTGCTGACAGACAGTGCAACAGGTTTGCTGTTGTAAAATCCTGCTGTAAGGTACCATAAATCATTTCTGGCCTGCGAGGTGGTAAATTTACCCCGATTGCGATGGCCGGGTTGGTCTGCGACTGAAAAAGGTGAAGTGCATCTTCATAGCTCCAGAGGTAGAATTCCTGCGGATGAGGGTAGCAGCAGATGGGATCAACCGACTGTGTCCAAAACGGAAGCGATCCAGAGAGCACCCAGACCGCGTAACACGACGGAGTTGCATTCATTACTGGGGCTCCTGAATTATTTTGCTCACTTTCTTCCCAAGTTGACACGCTGTATAGAGCCGCGACACGTGCTCCTGCACAAAGGTCGTGAATGGTTCTGGGGGGACAGCCAGGAAAGGGCTTCTGATAGAGCACAAAATTTGCTATGCACCAACAATCTGTTAACGCTATATGACCCATGTAAGAAACTTGTTTTAACATGCGATGCATCGTCCTATGTGGCCAGGTGTGTGTTGCAGCATGTGAATGCTAATGGTCAGTTTCAGCCAGTGGCTTATGCCTCCAGATATCTGTCCCAGGCAGAACGGGGCTACGGGATGGTAGAGAAATAAGCGCTTGCATGGATATATGCTGTACAAAAAAATGCACCAGTACCTGTTCCGCAGGAAGTGTGAGCTGGAGACAGATCACAAACCCCGAACGTCCTTTTTGGCCGACAACAAGGCCATACATGCAAATGCATTGACCCCCATACAGACGGGCCACTCACGTTAGCCGCCGATGACTACACAATTCATCACAGACCGGGCACTGAAAACTGCACCGATGCACTCAGCAGGCTCCCACTAGCCACCATCGAGGGGCCAACCGAGCATGCTGCTGAGATGGTCATTGCTGTTGAAGTTTTCGAAAGCGAAGGCTCACCTGTGACAGCCCGTCAGATCAAAATCTGGAAAAATAGAGACCCACTACTGTCTTTAGTCAAGAAATGTGTCCTAAATCGGGACTGGGCAGCCACGTACGGGACATTCCCTGAGGAATTCAAACCATTTCACAGACGCAACGATGAACCCTCGATTCAGGCCGATTGCCTACTATGGGGAAACCGTGTAGTCATGCCCCAGATGGGCAGAGAGATGTTCAACAGAGAACTCCACAATGAGCACCCGGGCATTGTCATGATGAAGGCAATTGCCAGGTCACACGTTTGCTGGCCAGGGATAGATGCCGACCTGGAATTTTGTGTTCACAGACGCAACACGTATTCCCAGCTGGGCAATGCGCCCAGGGAAGTTTCCCCTTAGCCCCTGGTCCTGGCCCGCCAACCATGGTCATGTATCCATGTGGACTACGCAAGTCCTTTCATGAGAAAAAATGTATTTGGTTGCAGTAGACGCCTACTTCAAATGGATCGATGTGACATTCTCAATTCAAGCACATCCTCCGCCAAGGTAGAAAGTCAACGTGCAATGTTCGCTGCCCATGGTCGACCGGACGCATTGGTCAGCGACAATGGCCCGTGCTTTACAAACATTGACTTCCAGGACTCCATGTCAGAACGGCACCGTTCAAGCCGGCCTCAAATGGTCAGGTGGAAGGAGCAGTGCAGATAATCAAACAGTGGATGCTCAGAATCCAAAGGGGTTCCCTACAAAGCCGCTTATCATGCCTCCTGTTGTCCAATAGATCCCGACCACACTCGCCACAGGGGTTCCACCCGCAGAGCTGCTAATGAAAAGGACACTCAAAACCATGTGATCCATTATACGCCACACCATGAAAGAAATTGATGAGAGCAGGCGCCAGTCACAATGTGACTACCGTGACGGGAATACGAGGGCGCGATGTATTGATGTCAATGACTCTGCCTTTGTCCTCAACTACGCTGCAGGGCTTAAATAACTTGCAGGCACTGTGATTGCCCAAAGAGGGAAATAGGATTCTGATAGTTAAACTTACCAATGGACAAATCTGCCGCAAACACGTGGATGAAACAAAAAGGGGGTTCAGCAACCCCATAGAAGAAGCAGAGGAAGAACACGATGTAGAGTTTACTCCACCACAGGTGACCAAACATCGGAACCACGTGGAGGAGAGCCCAGTCACTGTGGGCAGTCCGGACAGGCCTGAGGCACCGCAAACAGCAGACACTCAGGCCAGCGCCCAACAACCGGAACCCCAACTCAGACGCTCTACAAGGGAGTGTAAACCACCAGAGAGACTTAACCTGTGATCTCAATAAGACTTTGGGGGGAGGTGATGTCATGTATTCAACTATCATTGTCACCCATATATAAGCTGACCGAAGTTGTACACCTTGAGAACATTGACCACAATGGGGTGAACTTGTGGGAGACACTCCTAACCTTGACTTTCAAGTATAAAAGGAGGACCTCCACCCACCTTCATCACTTGAGGTATTGGTAAAAAAGGTAACTGGTCACAGAGTGACCTTCTCTCAAGTATGGGCCTCGTGTGCATTTATACAGTATCGTAACGACATATCAGATTTGGTGTCACAATGTAAGTGGTCCCTGGATTTGGTGTCACTATGTAAGGGAAGCCTGGATTTGTTGTCAACAGCACCTGTGGACAACCCCGCAGATCAGCAACGCATTCAGCACAGAATGATCCCACTAAAATCTATTCCCAATTAACACTACCCAAAGTAATTCACCAGAAACAGCCCCGTGCCTGCAAAGAACTGCAGCCCCGCATTTAGCTTCGGTGGAATACACAATACCAAACATTTTAAAGAAAAAGGAAACCCATCATAGTTCAAGAAAGGCGATTATTGGGCAGTAAATACCCCTCACTCATACAACTCATTCACCTCTACTCTCCAACTCCCCCTCGCCAACTACTCTTTCGCCCCTACTCTCCAAACCCCTCACCCAACTCCTCTATCACCACATTTCTTTCAAACCCTCACCCCAACTCCTCTTTCACCCTTCTCTCCAAATCCCTCCCCCAACTCCTCTTTCACCCCGACAATTTCATTTTCAACATCACTTACACAAGTCATCCACACTGGAGGTAAATCTGAGGAGCTTCTGTGTGATGGTGAGGTGATCACTGGACAATAAAGTGCAGAGACTGATGGGAGGCTGCTCATTACCCTCGGTGAGATTTAATCCCCTTACCACTGAATACTGCACACAGACGGTCACCTTGGTAACGGAATGGTCATTGTGACATCACTTTCTAAACAAGGGCACACAGGACAATGGGTCATCAATAAATGGTAAAGGGATTAAACACTCTGCAATTACATTGTAAATAATAGTAAATAAATGCTGAAAAATAACTGGCGAAGATAATAGCTTATCTCTGTGAAATTCACGAGCTAACAATACGAATGATGTGTTTAGTTTACACACACACACACACACTTACACATATATATATAGCAAAGACTTTGTGTACACACTTTTCAGTTGTTGTACTTAAGCTGATGCAATATGTTTTATTAGGTCTTGCTGCGTCAGGATATAAAGATACCGCACGCTATTGCTCCTCCTGCTGCCTGGGGGAATGGAGCAGATATTTAAAGGGACATGGACTCCCTTTTCTCTGCCTAGTTATACTTCAAAGAACAGTCTAGTTTATCTCGCAGTGTCGGAGGACTTCACAAGCCGAGCTCCCATTAACAGTTGCTCCCTTCTGTATTGTGCAGTGATTGTAAAGCTGTATATTTTCAGTGACTTGAGCCTTTCTATAATGTCTCAATTGTTTTTGATGATCCATTTGAATTGCTTTTTTAACTTGAAAGGATTTAAGAATTATGCATTGTGACGAAGGATTTGTTTAAAGGTGGATTTAAATTTGTTTGAAAATATTCTTTCTAACCCTCCCCCAACCCCACAAATTTTAGAACACTCTGCAATACTGACTGGGAAGCTCCCAAGTTAGGTCCTTGATCTGGGCTATTAGTTGTTCTCAGTCAAGGCAGCAATTCAGGGGTTCTAATTGTCCTCACTACCACTGGGTTAAATATAAGAAAAAATTTTCCAGTGCCCTTGCTCTTGATACCGATCCAGTGATATCAACTGCGAAGTGTGTGAATGTCACTTGAGGGCAGGATTGAACTCGGGTCTGATGCCTATCACAGTGGAAATTTATATCTTGTTCTTAAAGTAACAACTTTTGTAACCTCCATTTGCAGGGTATTAGAAGGGGAGGATCTGCAGCTTGGAAACTCAAACCAATCATCACGTCAGTATTTGAGGGAATCATCAGTTTCATCAGGATCACCTTATCATCAGTCTTTGGAAAAACACCAATCACAGCGAGGAGAAACAGGACATATGTTCTGTGTATGGATGTATCTTCAACCAGTCGTCTAGCCTGTGAGACTCGTATGCCCAGCTGACTCAACACTGTGAATGTGGGGACAGTGGGAATGGATGCAGATGCGCGTCGGGTGAAAACACATCAGGGAGAGGCCGTTTACCAGCTGAGTGTGCAAAGAGATGCAGTCGCTTATCTCAACACCTGCTGTAGGCACATGCTAAGTCCTGTCACTGAAAGTGATTAACAGACTGGATTTTGTGTTCAGTGATCTCGGGCGTGTTCGCTATCCCTAACCTGGAAACCAAGGCAAAGAGAGGCATTCTGGAACGTGTGGGGAACTGGAACTTGTCTCTGAGATTAATCAAAGGCATGGGAACTGAAACAATCGAGAGTTAGAAGGAGAAAAGGCCCCAAATGGAGCAGTCAGAAACAGGACATCAATAGTCGCCTCTTATCATAGAGATATCAAATATTGACACAGTGTGTAATTTGAAATATCAAAATATTAAACTCCAGCCCAGTTTTCAGAATGATTAACATCAGCAGAAACAAATCCCAACTGACAGAACGAACACGATTCAGTCAGAATGTGATTAACAGCAGTAATAACAGTAGAACCCAACCCTTGCAGTCACTTGTGAACTCGCAATTCAGATAACTGAATGAATCTCTTCCCACACTTCCCCAGTGTGAACTCGCTGGAGATTCAGCAGATGATGGAGTGAAACCCTACCCACACACGGAGCAGGTGAACGGCCTCTTCCCGGTGTGACTGTGCCAATGAATTTCTACTTCAGACGGGGAGCTGAATCTCTCCCCACAGTCTCCACATTCCCACGGTTTCTCCATGGTGTGGGTGCCCTTGTGTCTCTCCAGTTTGGACGATCAGTTGAAGATTTGTCCACACACACAACACGAGTAGCTTCTCTCTGCTGTGAATGGTGCGAAGTTCTTTCAGGCTGTGTAACTGGTTGAAGCTCTTTCAAGTGCACTGGAACAATCTCACTCAGATGTTTGTGTGTCGTGGTGCTTTCCCAGATGTTTGAAATATTTTCCCACAGAGAGAAGAGACAAACATTCCTGCTTCCACATTCAAAGGCCGAGGATGTTGACCATTTCCACCTTACATGGTTGGGTTCAGACCTGCAGCAGCTGTGTGCAAAGTGAGAATAAAATCAATGAGAGGCTGATTTTCTCTGCTGGCCACTGGGTCTTTTGTGCTGGCCCAATAGGGTGAGACTGTGTTGCCCGATAGGCTGATCCTGGGCTGGCCCAATAGGATGAGCCTGTGCTGCCAGATAGGGTGAGACTGTGCTGGCCCAATATGGTGAGACTGTGCTGGCCCAATAGTGTAAAGCTCTGCTGGGCCGATCGGTTGAGCCTGTGCTGGGCCAATAGGGTGAGATTGTGCTGGCCCGGTAGGGTGAGCCTGGGGGCTGGGCCAATAGGGTGAGCCTGGGCTGGGCCAATAGGGTGAGACTGTGATTGCCCGATAGAGTGAGACTGTGCTGGCCCGATAGTGTGAGACTGTGCTGGCCCAATAGGGTTAGTCTGAGCTGGCCCAACAGTGTGAGCCTCTGCTGGCCGATAGTGTGAACCTGTGCTCGCCCGATAGGGTGAGACTGTGATGGCCCGACAGGATGAGCCTGTGCTGGCCCAATATTGCGAGACTGTGCTGGCCCGATAGTGTGAATCTGTGCTGGCCCGATAGTGCGAGCCTGGATTGGCTCGATAGGGTGAGGCCGGGCTAGCCCAATAGGGTGAGCCTGTGCTGCCTCAATGGGGTGAGCCTGGGCTTGCCCGAGAGGGTGAGGCCGGGTTGCCCCAATAGGGTGCATCAGTGCTGGCCCAATAGGGTGCGATGTCTGCTGTATAGCGTGCACATCTCTGAGCCATACAGAGGTGGTGTATTACACAGCCCTGCAGACCAAGTGCTTGCTGAAAGCTTTGAACTTAAATTGCTGGAGAAATACCATCAACGATGTCTTCACAAGATCCTGCAAATCCCCTGGGAGGACAGATGCACCAACGTTAGCGTCCTTGACCAGGCCAACATCCCCAGTATTGAAGCACTGACCACACTCGACCAGGTCCGCAGGGCGGGCCGCAATGTTCACAAGCCTGACACAAAACTCCCAAAGCAAATGCTCTAGTCGGAACTCCGACATGGCATGCGATCCTAAAGGTGGGCAGAGGATGCGTTTCAAGGACCCTCAAAGCCTGTCTGATAAAGTGCAACATCCCCACCGGCACCTGGGAGTTCCTGGCCAAAGACCACCCTAAGTGGAGGAAGTGCATCCGGGAGGGCATTGAGCATCTCGAGTCTCATCGCATAGAGCATACCGAAATCTAGCACAGGCAATGGAAGGAGCCTGCAGCAAACCAGTCTACAGAACTTTTCCTTCAACCACCGTCCATCCCAACTGGGACAGGGACTGTAATTCCCGTATTTGACTGGTCAGTCACCTGAGAACTCACTTTTATGGTTGGATCAAGACATCCTCGCTTTCGAGCTACTGCCTATGATGATGATGAATAGGGTGAGCATGGGATGGCCCAAAAGGGTGAGCATGGGATGCTCAATAGGGTGAGGCAGGGTTGGACCAATAGGATGAGCCCAGGCCCAGGGTCACCAGACAACAATCAGACAGCAAGGCTCTCCTTCTGGGGCCATTGACCTGGGCACAAACATGTGATCAATCAAACTGACATACACCCTGAAGCCCCGCCCACACGTTGTCCCTGCACAAAGGACCGCACATGCGCCGTGAGACCCGCCCTGACCAAGATGGCGGCCGCTGAGCCCGCTCCCTGCCCGGGAAAAAGTTACCACCAAGAAAGTAATCAAGAAGTCATCACCGAAGGGCGGCAAGAAGCGCAGAAGGTGGAAGAAGGAGAGTTACTCCATCTACATCTACAAACTTCACCCCGACACCGGCATCTCCTCCAAGGCCATGGACATCATGAACTCGGTTGTGAATGATATTTTGGAGCACAACGCGAGTGCGGCTTCCCGCCTGGTCCATTACAACAAGCGCCGCACCATCAGCTCCCGGGAGATCCAGACCGTCGTGCGCCTGCTGCTGTCCGGGGAGCTGGCCAAGCACGCCGTGTCGGAAGGGACAAAGGTGGTGACCAAGTACACCAGCTCCAAGTAAAACTGCACGCTGTCCTGAGAGATCAAACCCAAACACAACGGCTCTTTTAAGCGCCACCCACAACCTCTCTCAAAGAGCTGCACAAACCCATCTCCCTTTAGACTCAATTTACTGTAATTATTTCCTGAACAAGTGGGTGGGGACCTTTGCAGTTCCAGCTGTAGATTTAGTTTTAATTTCTCAGATAACTGATTTTACTGTCCGGTTCTTCCTTTTCCCGCCCTAAACTACAAACACGGTCCCTGGTCGCCCTTTTCCTTTGCTCTCAGACCCGTTCATTTGCAGCGCCTGCCAAAGAATTAGAAACTTGTTTTCGGGTGATACTCAGACTTTAGCCACCTCGTTCTCTCTCACGCCTTCTTCAATTCAAAAGAACATTCTACTTAGGAGTCAATCAGTTTATTAACCTTCGAGTCCGAATGTAACAACCCAGAATGGGAGTTCTGACAGAGACCAGAACCGGGGCAGTTTGAACACTCTGTCCCTCTTCCCTTTTCACGGAAGGACTCCCAGTTCTGGTCTCACTGCTGCCTGTGCGGGGGATCGATCGATAATCTATGAAATCCAACTTTTACAAAGATTGAGTGGATTGTGTCGCGTTACAGAATAAGTGGGGAGTGATTCCCTCCCATTACATATAGTTTGAAACTGAACCCAAATTTAATCCAGATTGTAACAGCCTGGAATTTACAAGTGAAATGTGGATTAAGGCAAAGGGAAACAAAAAAGTGTTTGGAAATATGTGGCTAATGGGGAAGTTACTAATATAATCCGCAATTTTAACAATTATTGGCGGGATTTTTGAATTTCTAAATCCTTCGAAGACTGACTGTTCAGAACAGTCATTTCCGCCCAGTTTTCTTTGGTGGGCTAAGCAGGCTGCGATTGGTCATCGGAAAGGACTAATGAAATTCACCACAGAGCGACCAATCACAAGTTCTCTCCCTGCATTCCTCCAGAAGGTAAAAGGCAGATGTGGGAGGAGTTTCTCATTCTTTCCATGATAGTGTAGATTGTGGAACTGTCTCGAAGATGAAAAACCGGCGGTAAAGCTCGGGCCAAGGCCAAGTGTCGCTCCACCCAGGCCGGACTGCATTTCCCTGTGGGCCGTGTTCACAGGCTCCTGCGGAAGGGGAACTACGCTGAGTGTGTGGGTGCCGGAGCCCCGGTCTACATGGCTGCTGTGCTCGAGTATCTGACCGGCTGAAATCCTGGAGCTGGCCGGCAAACCGGCCCGCGACAACAAGCAGACCCGCACCATCCCCAGACACCTGCAGCTGGCCATCCGCAACGACCAGGAGCTCAACAAGCTGCAGGGAAAGGTGACCATCGCTCAGGGCGGGATGCTGCCTAATATCCAGGCTGTGCTGCTGCCCAAGAAAACCACCAGTGTGTCCAAGAGCAAGTAAAGCGGACAGGATTTAATCTAATAAACCAAAGGCTCTTTTCCGAGCCACCCACAGTATCAATGTAAGGGCAGGTTAATGCTCTCTGGATCACAATTGTCCCAGATCTAAATTAACTTTGAATCTCTGCAATTAAGCGGTTAGTTTCCTGATCAGAAATGACCCTCAGACATTGTCGGTTATAATCTTGTCACTGCTGACAGACAGTGCAACAGGTTTGCTGTTGTAAAATCCTGCTGTAAGGTACCATAAATCATTTCTGGCCTGCGAGGCGGTAAACTTACCCCGATTGCGATGGCCGGGTTGGTCTGCGACTGAAAAAGGTGAAGTGCATCTTCATAGCTCCAGAGGTAGAATTCCTGCGGATGAGGGTAGCAGCAGACGGGATCAACCGACTGTGTCCAAAACGGAAGCGATCCAGAGAGCAGCCAGACCGCGTAACACGACGGAGTTGCATTCATTACTGGGGCTCCTGAATTATTTTGCTCACTTTCTTCCCAAGTTGAGCACGCTGTTAGAGCCGCGACACGTGCTCCTGCACAAAGGTCGTGAATGGTTCTGGGGAGACAGCCGGGAAAGGGCTTCTGATAGAGCACAAAATTTGTTATGCTCCAACAATCTGTTAACGCTATATGACCCATGTAAGAAACTTGTTTTAACATGCGATGCATCGTCCTATGTGGCCAGGTGTGTGTTGCAGCATGTGAATGCCAATGGTCAGTTTCAGCCAGTAGCTTATGCCTCCAGATGTCTGTCCCAGGCAGAACGGGGCTACGGGATGGTAGAGAAATAAGCGCTTGCATGGATATATGCTGTAAAAAAAATGCACCAGTACCTGTTCCGCAGGAAGTGTGAGCTGGAGACAGATCACAAACCCCGAACGTCCTTTTTGGCAGACAACAAGGCCATAAATGCAAATGCATTGACCCCCATACAGACGGGCCACTCACGTTAGCCGCCTATGACGCAATTCATCACAGACCGGGCACTGAAAACTGCACCGATGCACTCAGCAGGCTCCCACTAGCCACCACCGTGGGGCCAACCGAGCATGCTGCTGAGATGGTCATGGCCGTTGAAGTTTTCGAAAGCGAAGGCTCACCTGTGACAGCCCGTCAGATCAAAATCTGGGAAAATCGAGACCCACTACTGTCTTTAGTCAAGAAATGTGTCCTAAATGGGGACTGGGCAGCCACGTACGGGACATTCCCTGAGGAATTCAAACCATTTCACAGACGCAAAGATGAACCCTCGATTCAGGCCGATTGCCTACTATGGGGAAACCGTGTAGTCATGCCCCAGATGGGCAGAGAGATGTTCAACAGAGAACTCCACAATGAGCACCCGGGCATTGTAATGATGAAGGCAATTGCCAGGTCACACGTTTGCTGGCCAGGGATAGATGCCGACCTGGAATTTTGTGTTCACAGACGCAACACGTATTCCCAGCTGGGCATTGCGCCCAGGGAAGTCCCCCCTTAGCCCCTTATCCTGGTCCGCCAACCATGGTCATGTATCCATGTGGACTACGCAAGTCCTTTCATGAGAAAAAATGTTTTTGGTTGCAGTAGACGCCTACTTCAAATGGATCGATGTGACATTCTCAATTCAAGCACATCCTCCGCCAAGGTAGAAAGTCAACGTGCAATGTTCGCTGCCCATGGTCGACCGGACGCATTGGTCAGCGACAATGGCCCGTGCTTTACAAACATTGACTTCCAGGACTTCATGGCAGGAAATGGTATCAACCATGTCAGAACGGCACCGTTCAAGCCGGCCTGAAATGGTCAGGTGGAAGGAGCAGTGCAGATAATCAAACAGTGGATGCTCAGAATCCAAAGGGGTTCCCTACAAAGCCGCTTATCATGCCTCCTGTTGTCCAATAGATCCCGAGCACATTCGCCACAGGGGTTCCACCCGCAGAGCTGCTAATGAAAAGGACACTCAAAACCAGGTGATCCATTATACGCCACACCATGAAAGAAATTGTTGAGAGCAGGCGCCAGTCACAATGTAACTACCGTGATGGGAATACGAGGGCGCGATGTATTGATGTCAATGACTCTGCCTTTGTCCTCAACTACGCTGCAGGGCTTAAATAACTTGCAGGCACTGTGATTGCCCAAAGAGGGAAATAGGATTCTGATAGTTAAACTTACCAATGGACAAATCTGCCGCAAACACGTGGATGAAACTAAAAGGGGGTTCAGCAACCCCATAGAAGAAGCAGAGGAAGAACACGATGTAGAGTTTACTCCACCACAGGTGACCAAACATCGGAACCAAGTGGAGGAGAGCCCAGTCACTGTGGGCAGTCCGGACAGGCCTGAGGCATCGCAAACAGCAGACACTCAGGCCAACGCCCAACAACCGGAACCCCAACTCAGGCGCTCTACAAGGGAGTGTAAACCACCAGAGAGACTTAACCTGTGATCTCAATAAGACTTTGGGGGGAGGTGATGTCATGTATTCAACTATCATTGTCACCCATGTATAAGCTGACCGAAGTTGTACACCTTGAGAACATTGACCACAATGGGGTGAACTTGTGGGAGACACTCCTAACCTTGACTTTCAAGTATAAAAGGAGGAGCTCCACCCACCTTCATCACTTGAGGTATTGGTAAAAAAGGTAACTGTTCACAGAGTGACCTTCTCTCAAGTATGGGCCTCGTGTGTATTTATACAGTATCGTAAGGACATATCAGATTTGGTGTCACAATGTAACTGGTCCCTGGATTTGGTGTCACTATGTAAGGGAAGCCTGGATTTGTTGTCAACAGCAACTGTGGACAACCCCGCAGACCAGCAACGCATTCAGCACAGAATGATCCCTCTAAAATCTATTCCCAATTAACACTACCCATATTAATTCACCAGAAACAGCCCCGTGCCTGCAAAGAACTGCAGCCCCGCATTTAGCTTCGGTGGAATACACAATACCAAACATTTTAAAAAAAAGGAAACCCATCATAGTTCAAGAAAGGCGATTATTGGGCAGTAAATACCCCTCACTCATACAACTCATTCACCTCTACTCTCCAACTCCCCCTCGCCAACTACTCTTTCGCCCCTACTCTCCAAACCCCTCACCCAACTCCTCTATCACCACATTTCTTTCAAACCATCACCCCAACTCCTCTTTCACCCTTCTCTCCAAATCCCTCCCCCAACTCCTCTTTCACCCCGACAATTTCATTTTCAACATCACTTACACAAGTCATCCACACTGGAGGTAAATCTGAGGAGCGTCTGTGTGATGGTGAGGTGATCACTGGACAATAAAGTGCAGAGACTGATGGGAGGCTTATCATTACCCTCGGTGAGATTTAATCCCCTTACCACTGAATACTGCACACAGATGGTCACCTCGGTAACGGAATGGTCATTGTGACATCACTTTCTAAACAAGGGCACACAGGACAATGGGTCATCAATAAATGGTAAAGGGATTAAACACTCTGCAATTACATTGTAAATAATAGGAAATAAATGCTGAAAAATAACTGGCGAAGATAATAGCTTATCTCTGTGAAATTCACGAGCTAACAATAAGAATGATGTGTTTAGTTTACACACACACATACACATATATATATAGCAAAGACTTTGTGTGCACACTTTTCACTTGTTGTGCTTAAGCTGATGCAATATGTTTTATTAGGTCTTGCTGCGTCAGGATATAAAGGTACCGCACGCTATTGCTCCTCCTGCTGCCTGGGGGAATGGAGCAGATATTTAAAGGGACATGGACTCCCTTTTCTCTGCCTAGTTATACTTAAAAGAACAGTACAGTTTATCTCGCAGTGTAGGAGGACTTCACAAGCCGAGCTCCCATTAACAGTCGCTCCCTTCTGTATTGTGCCGTGATTGTAAAGCTGTTTATTTTCAGTGACTTGAGCGTTTCTATAATGTCTCAATTGTTTTTGATGATCCATTTGAATTGCTTTTCTAACTTGAAAGGATTTCAGAATTGTGCATTGTGACGAAGGATTTGTTTAAAAGTGGATTTAAATTTGCTTGAAAATATTCTTTCTAACCCTCCCCCAACCCCACAAATTTTAGAACACTCTGCAATACTGACTGGGAAGCTCCCAAGTTCGGTCCTTGATCTGGGCTGTTAGTTGTTCTCAGTCAAGGCAGCAATTCAGGGGTTCTAATTGTCCTCACTACCACTGGGTTAAATATAAGTAAAAATTATCCAGTGCCCTTGCTCTTGATACCGATCCAGTGACATCAACTGCGAAGTGTGTGGATGTCACTTGAGGGCAGGATTGAATTCGGCTCTGATGCCTATCACAGTGGAAATTTATATCTTGTTCTTAAAGTAACAACTTTTGTAACCTCCATTTGCAGGGTATTAGAAGGGGAGGATCTGCAGCTTGGAAACTCAAACCAATCATCACGACAGTATTTGAGGGAATCATCAGTTTCATCAGGATCACCTTATCATCAGTCTTTGGAAAAACACCAATCACAGCGAGGAGAAACAGGACATATGTTCTGTGTATGGATGTACCTTCAACCAGTCGTCTAGCCTGTGAGAATCGTGTGCCCAGCTGACTCAACACTGTGAAAGTGGGGACAGTGGGAATGGATGCAGATGCGCGTCGGGTGAAAACACATAAGGGAGAGGCCGTTTACCAGCTGAGTGTGCAAAGAGATGCAGTCGCTTATCTCAACATCTGCTGTAGGCACATGCTAAGTCCTGTCACTGAAAGTGATTAACAGACTGGATTTTGTGTTCAGTGATCTCGGGCGTGTTCGCTATCCCTAACCTGGACACCAAGGCAAAGAGAGGCATTCTGGAAGGTGTGGGGAACTGGAACTTGTCTCTGAGAGTAATCAAAGGCTTGAGAACTGAAACAATCGAGAGTTATAAAGGAGAAAAGGCCCCAAATGAAGCAGTCAGAAACAGGACATCAATAGTCGCCTCTTATCATAGAGATATCAAATATTGACACATTGTGTAATTTGAAATATCAAAATATTAAACTCCAGCCCAGTTTTCAGAATGATTAACATCAGCAGAACCAAATCCCAACTGACAGAACGAACACGATTCAGTCAGAATGTGATTAACAGCAGTAATAACAGTAGAACCCAACCCCTGCAGTCACTTGAGAACTCGCAATTCAGATAACTGAATGAATCTCTTCCCACACTTCCCCAGTGTGAACTCGCTGGAGATTCAGCAGATGATGGAGTGAAACTCTACCCACACACGGAGCAAGTGAACGGCCTCTTCCCGGTGTGACTGTGACAATGAATTTCTACATCAGACGGGGAGCTGAATCTCTCCCCACAGTCTCCACATTCCCACGGTTTCTCCATGGTGTGGGTGTCCTTGTGTCTCTCCAGTTTGGACGATCAGTTGAAGATTTGTCCACACACACAACACGAGTAGCTTCTCTCTGCTGTGAATGGTGCGAAGTTCTTTCAGGCTGTGTAACTGGTTGAATTTCTTTCAAGTGCACTGGAACAATCTCACTCAGATGTTTGTGTGTCGTGGTGCTTTCCCAGATGTTTGAAATATTTTCCCACAGAGAGAAGAGACAAACATTCCTGCTTCCACATTCAAAGGCCGAGGATTTTGATCATTTCCACCTGACATGGTTGGGTTCAGACCTGCACCAGCTGTGTGCAAAGTGAGAATAAAATCAATGAGATGCTGATTTTCTCTGCTGGCCACTGGGTCTTTTGTGCTGGCCCAATAGTTTGAGACTGTGTTGCCCGATAGGCTGAGCCTGGGCTGGCACAATAGGATGAGCCTGTGCTGCCCGATAGGGTGAGACTGTGCTGGCCCAATAGTGCGAGCCTGGATTGGCTCGATAGGGTGAGCCTGTATTGCCCGCGAGGGTGAGACTGTGCTGGCCCAATAGTGTAAAGCTCTGCTGGGCCGATCGGGTGAGCCTGTGCTGGGCCAATAGGGTGAGATTGTGCTGGCCCGATAGGGTGAGCCTGGGGGCTGGGCCAATAGGGTGAGACTGTGCTGGACTGATAGGGTGAGACTGTGCTGGCCCGATAGTGTGAGCCTGTGCTGGCCCAATAGGGTTAGTCTGAGCTGGCCCAACAGTGTGAGCCTCTGCTGGCCGATAGTGTGAACCTGTGCTCGCCCAATAGGGTGAGACTGTGATGGCCCGACAGGATGATCCTGTGCTGGTCCAATATTGCGAGACTGTGCTGGCCCGATAGTGTGAACCTGTGCTGGCCCGACAGGATGAGCCTGTGATGGCCCGACAGGATGAACCTGTGCTGGTCCAATATTGCGAGACTGTGCTGGCCCGATAGTGTGAATCTGTGCTGGCCCGATAGTGCGAGCCTGGATTGGCTCGATAGGGTGATGCCGGGCTAGCCCAATAGGGTGAGCCTGTGCTGGCTCAATGGGGTGAGCCTGGGCTTGCCCGAGAGGGTGAGGCCGGGTTGCCCCAATAGGGTGCATCAGTGTTGGCCCAATAGGGTGCGATATCTGCTGTGTAGCGTGCACATCTCTGAACCATACAGAGGGGATGTATTACACAGCCCTGCAGACCATGTGCTTGCTGAAAGCTTTGAACTTAAATTGCTGGAGAAATACCATCAACGATGTCTTCTCAAGATCCTGCAAATCCCCTGGGAGGACAGATGCACCAACGTTAGCGTCCCTGACCAGGCCAACATCCCCAGTATTGAAGCACTGACCACACTCGACCAGGTCCGCAGGGCGGGCCGCATTGTTCACAAGCCTGACACAAAACTCGCAAAGCAAATGCTCTAGTCGGAACTCCGACATGGCATGCGATCCTAAAGGTGGGCAGAGGAGTCGTTTCAAGGAACCTCAAAGCCTGTCTGATAAAGTGCAACATCCCCACCGGCACCTGGGAGTTCCTGGCCAAAGACCACCCTAAGTGGAGGAAGTGCATCCGGGAGGGCATTGAGCATCTCGAGTCTCATCGCCGAGAGCATACCGAAATCTAGCACAGGCAATGGAAGGAGCGTGCAGCAAACCAGTCTACAGACCTTTTCCTTCAACCACCGTCCATCTCAACTGGGACAGAGACTGTAATTCCCGTATTGGACTGTTCAGTCACCTGAGAACTCACTTTTAGGGTTGGATCAAGACATCCTCGATTTTGAGCGACTGCCTATGATGATGATGAATAGGGTGAGCTTTGGATGGCCCAAAAGCGTGAGCCTGTGCTGGCCCAATAGGATGAGCCTGTGCTGGCCCAATAGGGTGAGCATGGGTTGGCCCAATAGGGTGAGCCAGGGTTGGACCAATAGGATGAGCCTGTGCTGGCCCAATAGGATGAGCCTATGCTGGCCCAATAGGGTGAGCCTGTGCTGGCCCAATAGGGTGAGCATGGGTTGGCCCAATAGGGTGAGCCTGTGCTGGCCCAATAGGGTGAGCATGGGTTGGCCCAATAGGGTGAGCCAGGGTTGGACCAATAGGATGAGCCCAGGCCCAGGGTCACCAGACAACAATCAGACAGCAAGGCTCTCTTTCTGGGGCCATTGATCTGGGCACAAACATGTGATCAATTACACTGACATACACCCTGAAGCACCGCCAACACGTTGTCCCTGCACAACGGACCACACATGCGCCGTGACGCCCGCCCTGACCAAGATGGTGGCCGCTGAGCCCGCTCCCCGCCCGGGAAAAAGTTACCACCAAGAAAGTAATCAAGAAAACATCACCGAAGGGCGGCAAGGAGCGCAGAAGGTGGAGGAAGGAGAGTTACTCCATCTACATCTACAAAGTTCACCCCGACACCGGCATCTCCTCCAAGGCCATGGACATCATGAACTCAGTTGTGAATGATATTTTGGAGCACAGCACGAGTGAGGCTTCTCTCCTGGCCCATTACAACAAGCGCCGCACCATCAGCTCCCGGGAGATCCAGAGCACCGTGCGCCTGCTGCTGCCCGGGGAGCTGACCAAGCACGCCGTGTCGGAAGGGACAAAGGTGGTGACCAAGTACACCAGCTCCAAGTAAAACTGCACGCTGTCCTGAGAGATCAAACCCAAACACAACGGCGCTTTTAAGAGCCACCCACAACCTCTCTCAAAGAGCTGCACAAACCCATCTCCCTTTAGACTCAATTTACTGTAATTATTTCCTGAACAAGTGTGTGGGGACCTTTGCAGTTCCAGCTGTAGATTTAGTTTTAATTTCTCAGATAACTGATTTTACTGTCCGGTTCTTCCTTTTCCCGCCTTAAACTACAAACACGGTCCCTGGTCGCCCTTTTCCTTTGCTCTCAGACCCGTTCATTTGCAGCGCCTGCCAAAGAATTAGAAACTTGTTTTAGGGCGATACTCAGACGTTAGCCACCTCGTTCTCTCTCACGCCTTCTTCAATTCAAAAGAACATTCTACTTAGGAGTCAATCAGTTTATTAACCTTCGAGTCCGAATGTAACAACCCAGAATGGGAGTTCTTACAGAGACCAGAACCGGGGCAGTTTGAACACTCTGACCCTCTTCCCTTTTCACACAAGGACTCCCAGTTCTGGTCTCACTGCTGCCTGAGCGGCGGATCGATCGATAATCTATGTAATCCAACTCTTACAAAGATTGAGTGGATTGTGTACCGTTACAGAATAAGTGGGAAGTGATTCCCTCCCATTACATATAGTTTGAAACTGAACCCAAATTTAATCCTGATTGTAACAGCCTGGAATTTACAAGTGAAATGTGGATTAAGACAAAGGGAAACAAAAAAGTGTTTGGAAATATGTGGCTAATGGGGAAGTTACTAATATAATCCGCAATTTTAACAATTATTGGCGGGATTTTTGAATTTCTAAATCCTTCGAAGACTGACTGTTCAGAACAGTCATTTCCGCCCAGGTTTCTTTGGTGGGCTAAGCAGGCTGCGATTGGTCATCCGAAAAGACCAATGAAATTCACCACAGAGCGACCAATCACAAGTTAGCTCCCTGCATTCCTACAGAAGGTATAAGGCAGATGTGGGAGGAGTTTCTCAAACTTTCCATGATAGTGTAGATTGTGGAACTGTCTCGAAGATGAAAAACCGGCGGTAAAGCTCGGGCCAAGGCCAAGTCTCGCTCCTCCCGGGCCGGACTGCAGTTCCCTGTGGGCCGTGTTCACAGGCTCCTGCGGAAGGGGAACTACGCTGAGCGTGTGGGTGCCGGAGCCCCGGTGTACATGGCTGCTGTGCTCGAGTATCTGACCGGCTGAAATCCTGGAGCTGGCCGGCAAACCGGCCCGCGACAACAAGAAGACCCGCACCATCCCCAGACACCTGCAGCTGGCCATCCGCAACGACCAGGAGCTCAACAAGCTGCAGGAAAAGGTGGCCATCGCTCAGGGTGGGGTGCTGCCTGATATCCAGGCTGTGCTGCTGCCCAAGAAAACCAACAGTGTGTCCAAGAGCAAGTAAAGCGGACAGGATTTAATCTAATAAACCAAAGGCTCTTTTCCGAGCCACCCACAGTATCAATGTAAGGGCAGGTTAATGCTCTCTGGATCACAATTGTCCCAGATCTAAATTAACTTTGAATCTCTGCAATTAAGCGGTTAGTTTCCTGATCAGAAATGACCCTCAGACATTGTCGGTTCTAAAGTGGTCACTGCTGACAGACAGTGCAACAGGTTAGCTGTTATAAAATCCTGCTGTAAGGTACCATAAATCATTTCTGGCCTGCGAGGCGGTAAACTTACCCCGATTGCGATGGCCGGGTTGGTCTGCGACTGAAAAAGGTGAAGTACATCTTCATAGTTCCAGAGGTAGAATTCCTGCGGATGAGGGTAGCAGCAGACGGGATCAACCGACTGTGTCCAAAACGGAAGCGATCCAGACAGCACCCAGACCGCGTAACACGACGGAGTTGCATTCATTACTGGGGCTCCTGAATTATTTTGCTCACTTTCTTCCCAAATTGAGCACGCTGTTAGAGCCGCTACACGTGCTCCTGCACAAAGGTCGTGAATGGTTCTGGGGGGACAGCCAGGAAAGGGCTTCTGATAGAGCACAATATTTGTTGTGCTCCAACAATCTGTTAACGCTATATGACCCATGTAAGAAACTTGTTTTAACATGCGATGCATCATGCTATGTGGCCAGGTGTGTGTTGCAGCATGTGAATGCCAATGGTCAGTTTCAGCCAGTAGCTTATGCCTCCAGATATCTGTCCCAGGCAGAACGGGCTACGGGATGGTAGAGAAGTAAGCGCTTGCATGGATATATGCTGTAAAAAAAATGCACCAGTACCTGTTTCGCAGGAAGTGAGAGCTGGAGACAGATCACAAACCCCGAACGTCCCTTTTGGCCGACAACAAGGGTTTAAATGCAAATGCATTGACCCCCATACACACGGGCCACTCAGGTTAGCCGCCTATGACTACACAATTCATCACAGACCGGGCACTGAAAACTGCACCGATGCACTCAGCAGGCTCCCACTAGCCACCACCGAGGGGCCAACCGAGCATGCTGCTGAAATGATTATGGCTGTTGAAGTTTTCAAATTGAAGTCTCACCTGTGACAGCCCGTCAGATCAAAGTCTGGACAAATAGAGAGACACTACTGTCTTTAGTCAAGAAATGTGTCCTGAATGGGGACCGGGCAGCCACGCACGGGGCATTCCCTGAGGAATTCAAACCATTTCTCAGGTGCAAGGATGACCCCTCGATTCAGGCCGATTGCCGACTATGGGTAAACCGTGTCGTCATGCCCAGGTGGGCAGAGAGATGGTCATCAGAGAACTCCACAATGAGCATCCGGGCATTGTCACGATGAAGGCAATTGCCAGCTGACACGTTTGGTGGCCAGGGATAGATGCAGACCTGGAACTTTGTGTTAACAGATGCAACACGTGTGCCCAGCTGGGCAATGCGCCCAAGGAAGCCCCCACTTCGCCCCTGGTGCCTGGCCCGCCAAACCATGGTCATGCATCCATGTGGACTACGCAGGTCCTTTCATGAGAAAAATGTTTTTGGTTGTAGTACATGCCTACTCCAAATGGATCGAGTGTGACATTCTCAATTCAAGCACAGCCTCTGCCAATATAGAAAGTCGATGTGCAATGTTTGCTGCCCATGATCTACCGGACGCCTTGGTCAGCGACAATGGACCACGCTTTACAAGCATTGAATTCCAGGACTTCATGGCAGGAAATGGTATCAACCATGTCAGAAAGGCACCGTTCAAACCGGCCTCAAATGGTCAGGTGGAACGATCATTGCAAATAATCAAACAGGGAATGCTAAGAATCCAAGGGCGTTCCCTACAAAGCCGCTTATCTTGCCTCCTGTTCGCCAATAGATCCTGACCACACTCGCTCACAGGGATTCCACCCGCAGAGCTGCTAATGAAACTGACACTCAAAAAGGATATTCAAAAAGGAGTTAGATGAAGTCCTTACTACTAGGGGAATCAAGGGGTATGGTGAGAAAGCAGGAATGGGGTACTGAAGTTGCCTGTTCAGCCATGAACTCATTGAATGGCGGTGCAGGCTAGAAGGGCCGAATGGCCTACTCCTGCACCTATTTTCTATGTCTCTATGTTTCTATGTAACCAGGTTGTCCATTATACACCCCACCAGGAAATAAATTGTTGCGAGCAGGCGCCAGTCACAATGTGGCTACCATGACAGGAATGCGAGGGCACGACGTATTGATCTCAATGACTCTGTCTTTGTCCTCAACTACGCTGCAGGGCTTAAATAACTCGCAGCAACTGCGATTGCCCAAAGAGGGGAATAGGATTCTGATCGTTAAACATACCAATGGACAAATCTGCCGCCAACACGTGGAGCAAACAAAAAGGAGGTTAAGCAACCCCATAGAAGAAGCAGAGGTGGAACACGATATAGAGTTCATTCCTCCACAGGTGAACGAACACCGGAACCAAGCGGAGGAGAGCCGAGTCACTGTGGGCAGTCCGGAAAGTCCTGAGCCACCGCAAACAGCACACTAGTGTCAACAACTGGTGCCCCATCTCAGGCGCTCTACAAGGAAGCATAAACCACCAGAGAGACTTAACCAGTGATCCCAATAAGACTTTGGGGAGAGGTGATGTCATGTATTCAACTGTTATTGTAACCCATGTATAAACTGACCGAAGTTGTACACCGAGAGAACATTGACCACAAGGGCGTGAACTTGTGGGAGACACTCATAACCTGGACTTTCAGGTATAAAAGGGGAAGCTCCACCCACCTTCATCACTTCTGTGCTGGCTAGTAAATGTTACTGGTCACGGACTGACCTTCTCTCAAGTATGGGCCTCGTGTGCATTTATACTGTATAGTAAGGACATATTAGACAGAGTGTTCAAACTGCCCCGGTTCTGGTCTCTTTAAGAACTCCCATTCTGGATTGTTATACTGCGGGGAGTGTCGGGTTAATAAACGGACTGACGCAACAGGAATTGAAAAATAAACTTCATAATTACTTGCGAGAGAGAATGTGTGACAGAGATCTGAGTCTCAGACCCTAAACATGCTTTTAATTCGGCAGACGGTGTAAATGAACAGGTCTGAGATTGAAGCTGCTTATCTGAGAATTCAAAACTAAATCTACAGCTGGAACTCCAAAGGTTCTCAGACACTTGTTCAGGAAATAATTAGTGATTTAAGTTTAAAGGGAGATGCGTTTGTGCAGCTCTTTCAGAGAAGTTGTGGGTGGCTCTTAAAAGAGCCGTTATGTTTGGGTTTGATCTCTCAGGACAGCGTGCAGTTTGACTTGGAACTGCTGTACTTGGGCACCGCATTTGTCCCTTCCGACACGGCGTGCTTGGCCAGCTCCCCAGGCAGCAGCAGGCGCACGGCGGTCTGGATCTCCCGGGAGCTGCTGGTGCGGCGCTTGTTTTAATGGGCCAGGCGGGAAACCTCACCAGTGATGCGCTCCAAAATATCGTTCACAACCGAGTTCATGATGCCCATGACCATGGAGGATTTGCCAGTGTCAGGATGAACCTGCTTCATCACTTAGTTGCTATCAATGGAGTAACTCTCCTTCCTCCACTTTTTGCGCTTCTTGCCGCTCTTCGGTGGTGTTTTAGTGACCGTTTTCTTTGCGCCTTTCTTAGCTGTAACTGTTTTCGCCGGTGGTGGGACCGTGCTCAGCGAACGCCATATTGGTCAGCGCGGTCTCACGGCGCATGCACGTTCCTTTGTGCAGGGACAAAGGGTGGGCGGGGCTTCAGGATGTCTGTCAGTTTGATTGGTCACATATTTATGTCCAGCTCAGTGGCCCGTGGAAGGGAGGCTTGTTGTTCTGATCGTTGTCTGGTGACTCTGGGCCAGCATGCCTCACCCTATTGGACCAGCGCAGCCCATATAAAACTATTGGGCCAGCCCAGGCTCACCCAATTCAAACAACACAGTCTCACCCCATTGCTTCAGCCCGGGCTCACACTATTGGACCAGACCGGGCTCACCCTATTGGGCTACGCAGGCTCACCCTATTGGGCCAGTCCGGTTTCATCCTCTTGGGCCAGCATAAAAGGCCCAGTGACCAGCAGAGAAAATTAGCAGTTCATTTATTTTATTCTCACTTTGCGTACTTACCCAACCATGCTAGCTGGAAATGATGATTACCATGGGTCTTTGAATGTGGCAGGAGAAACATTTTTCTGTTCTGTCTGTGGGAAAATATTTCAAACATCAGTGTGACTGGAAAAGCACCGAGACACACATACCCTATCCGCGTGAGAATGTTCCAGTGCACTGAATGTGGAAAGAGCTTCAACCAGTTACACAGCCTGAAAAACATCGCACCATCCACAGCGGGGAAAAACGGCACGTGTTCTGTGTGTGGACGAAACTTCAACTGATCGTCTAACCTGGGGAGACACAAGGACACCTGATCCATGGAGAAAGCATGGAAATGTGGAGACTGTGGGAAGGGATTCAGTTTCCCGTCTGATCTAGAATTCCATCATCGCAGTCACACTGGGGAGAGACCATTCACTTGCTCTGTGTGTGGCCAAGGTTTCACTCAGTCATCTGATCAGCTGAAACTCCTGCGAGTTCACAATGGGGAAGTGTGGGAAGGGATTTACTCAGTCATTTGAATTGCGAGTTCGCAAGTGGCTGCAGGGGTTGGGTTCTACTGTCATTACTGCTGTTAATCACATCCTGACAGAATCGTGTTCATTCTGTCAGTTGGGATTTGTTTCTGCTGATGCTAATCACCTATAAAACTGGGCTGGAGTTGAATATGTTGATATTTCAAATAACACAGTGTGTCGATATTTGATGTCTCCATGATAAGAGGAAACATATTGATGTCTTGTTATCGACTGCTTCATTTTGCGCCTTTACTCCTTTCTAACTCTAGATTGTTTCAGTTCTCAGACCTTTGGTTACTCTCAGGACAAGTCCCAGTTCCCCATATCGTCCAGAGTGCCTTGATGTCCAGGGTAGGGATAGCTAACACGCCCAGGATCACTAAACACAAAATCCAGTCTGTTAATCACTTACAGATACTGGAATTTTCGTGTGTCCACAACATCTCTCTCACCTTCCATGTGTGAATAGAGTATCACACCAGCAAAGCCGCTTTCAATTTAAATTTGAATCCACTCAGTAAATGTATTTTTAAAAATATCTACAAGTAAACCGATCACATCAACTAATTGGCAAAGATTTAAAGTCAACGAGATGAACAAGTAAAAACATCACAGCTCTATATTCACAGGAGAAAGTCTATTATCTAATTCCTCGAATGTCAGTTGTTGAGATGAGAGAGCGAATCTCTTTCCACACTCAGCTGGTAAATGGCCTCTACCTGATGTGTTTCCTCCCGACGCACATCTGCATCCATTCCCACAGTCCCCACATTTACAGTGTTTTGTCAGCTGGGCACAAGTGCCTCACAGGTTGACGAATGGTTGAAGTTCTATCCACACACAACATGTCTACTGTTTCTCACCGCTGTGATTTGTGTTTTTCCAAAGGCTGATGATAACGTGATCCTGATGAATCTGGTGAATCTCTCAAATCTTGACGTGATGTTTGGTTTGAGTTACCAAGTTGCAGATCTTCCCCATCTAATACCCTGCAAATGTAGTTTACAAAAGGTGTTCCTTTAAGTACAGGATAGAAATTCAGAACAGACAAGTCTAGATTCTACAGAAATTCTGCCACTCCTGTCCCTGCCAAGCTATAAAAGCCTTATTCTAGACGCTATCCCTTCATCCTCACTGTCTAAAATCAACCGCGAGGAACTTTCTGCAGGAAATGATGAATCTGGCTGGGTGCAATTCCACAGAAATATGTTAACCTCTGGTGCTTCACCATCATTCGACTCAGTGAGTGTCAGCAGGATTTCCACTGTGGTTGGCATCAAAGCCGAATCCAATCCTACCCCCAAATGACATCCACAAACCTCCCAAGTGATGTCACTGGAACAGCATCATGAGCAAGGACAGTGGCTAATTTTTACTCATATTTAGCGCATTGGTACGGAGGACAATTATATCCCCTGAACCGCTGCCTTGGCTGAGAAGAAATAACAGCCCAGATCAAGGATCGAACTTGGAATATCGCAGTCTGTATTGCAGAGTGTTCTAAAATTTGGTGTGTTGAGGGAGGGTTGGAAAGAATATTTTGAAACACATTTTACTCCACCTTTAAACAAAACCTTCGTCACACTGCACAATTCTGAAATTTTTCCAAATTAAACAAGCAAGTCAAATGGATTATAAAAACAATGTGCCATTTTAGAAAGGCTCAAGTCACTCGAATAGACAGCTTTACAATCACAGCACAATACAGAAGGGAGCGCATTTTAATGGCAGCTCGGTTCGTGAAGACGCGACACTCTGAGATAAACTGGACTGTACATTTAAATATAAACAGGCAGCGAGAAAAGAGACCCTGTCCCTTTAATTAGCTGCCCCATTCGCCCGGGCACTGCGAGTTGCAACTATAACTTGAATGTTTTCCTGCAGGTTCCTGAAGTCCGAAGAAATAAAATTGCATCAGCTTAAGTAGAACAACTGAAAA
The DNA here is from genome assembly GCF_044704955.1 of Pristiophorus japonicus. Classification (NCBI taxonomy): domain Eukaryota; kingdom Metazoa; phylum Chordata; class Chondrichthyes; family Pristiophoridae; genus Pristiophorus; species Pristiophorus japonicus. The sequence goes on along the minus strand of NW_027250723.1, from coordinate 2,262,958 downwards.
TAATGCACACAGAGTCCTTGCTATGTGCGTGTGTGTGTAAACAAAACACATGATTCTTAATCTTTGCTAGAGATAAGCTATTATCTGCACCAGTTATTATCCAGCATTTATTTCCTATTATTTACAATGTAATTGCGGAGTGTTTAATTCATTTACCATTTATTGATGACCCATTGTCTTGTGTGCTATTGTTTCGAAAGTGATGTCAGAATGACCATTCCGTTACCAAGGTGACCATGTGTCACCGCAGTATTCAGTGGGAAGGGGATTGAATCTTTGCTCTGGGGTGTGGATGCTGTGGGAACGTCGGCGCAAAATCACACGTCTCAAAGGGAAATATGTCTGTTTTCTCACATGTCGACCGGCTGTGAGAAATGGAACTTTGAGTAAAAAATGGCGGGGCTCGTCCGCGATTTCATAATAAGAACATAAGAACATAAGAACATAAGAATTAAGAACAGGAGCAGGCCATCTAGCCCCTCGAACCTGCTCCGCCATTCAACAAGATCATGGCTGATCTGGCCGTTGACTCAGCTGCTCTTACCCGCCCGCTCCCCGCAACCCTTGATTCCCTGATTGGTTAAAAATATATCTATCTGTGACTTGAATACATTCAATGAGCTAGCCTCAACTGCTTCCTTGGGCAGAGAATTCCACAGATTCACAAACCTCTGGGAGAAGAAATTCCTTCTAAACTTGTTTTTAAATTGTCTCACCCGGATTTTGAGGCTGTGCCCCCTCGTTCTCCACACCCCGACCAGTGGAATCAACCTCTCTGCCTGTAACTTGTCTATCTCTTTCATTATTTTAAATGTTTTGATAAGATCACCCCTCATCCTTCTGAACTCCAACGAGTAAAGACCCAGTCTACTCAATCTATCATCAACTGGTAAGCCCCTCATCCCCGGAATCAGCCTAGTGAATCGTCTCTGTACCCCCTTCAAAGCTCGGTAACGTGACCAAAACTGCACGCAGTACTCCAGGTGCGGCCTCACCAATAACCTTTTCAGTTGCAGAAGGACCTCCCTGCTTTTGTACTCCATCACTCTCGAAATGAAGGCCAACATTCCATTCGCCTTCCTGATTACTTGCTGCACCTGCAAACTAAATTATTGGGATTCAGGACCCCCAGCTCCCTCTGCACCGCAGCATGTTGTAATTTCTCCCCATTCAAATAATATTCCTTTTTGCTGCTTTTTTTCCCGAGGTGGATGACCTCACACTTTCTGACATTGTCTTCCATCTGCCAAGCCTTAGCCCATTCGCTTAACCTATCTAAATCTCTTTGCAGCCTTATGAGTCCTCTACACAACCCGCTTTCCCACTAATCTTTGTGCCATCTGCAAATGTTTTTACACTACACTCTGTCCCCTCTTCCTGGTCATCAATGTATATTGTAAACAGTTGTGTTCCCAGCACCGATCCCTGTGGCACACCACTAACCACCGATTTCCAACCCGAAAAGGACCCAATTATCCCGACTCTATGTTTTCTGTTCGCCAGCCAATTCTCGATCCATGATAATACATTTCCTCTGACTCTGCATACCTTTATCTTCTGCAGTAACCTTTTGATTGGCACATTAAGCGAATGCCTCTTGAAAATCTAAATACACCACATCCATCGGTACATCTCTATCCACCATGATCGTTATATCCTCACAGAATTCCAGTAAATTAATTAAACATGATTTCCCCTTCATGAATCCATGCTGCGTCTGCTTGATTGCACGATTCCTATCTAGATGTCCCGCTATTTCTTCCTCAATGATAGTTTCAAGCATTTTCCCCACTACAGATGTTAAACTAACCGGCCTATAGTTACCTGCCTTTTGCCTGCCCCCTTTTTCAAACGGAGGCGTTACATTAGCTGCTTTCCAATCGGCTGGTACCTTCCCTGAATCCAGAGAATTTTGGTAGAGTATAACGAATGCATCTGCTATAAATTCCGCCATCGCTTTTAATACCCTAGGATACATTTTATCAGGACCAGGGGACTTGTCTAACTTGAGTCCCATTAGCCTGTCCAGCACTACCCCCCTAGTGATAGTGATTGTCTCAAGCTCCTCCCTTACCACATTCCTGTGACCAGCAATTTTTGGCATGGTTTTTGTGTCTTCCATTGTGAAGACCGAAGCAAAATAATTGTTTAATGTCTCAGCCATTTCCATATTTCCCATTATTAAATCCCCCTTCTCATCTTCTAAGGGACCAACATTTACTTTAGTCACTCTTTTCCGTTTTATATATCTGTAAAAGCTTTTACTATCCGTTTTTATGTTTTGCGCAAGTTTACCTTCGTAATCTATCTTTCCTTTCTTTATTGCTTTCTTAGTCATTCTTTGCTGTCGTTTTAAATTTTCCCCATCTTCTAGTTTCCCACTAACCTTGGCCACCTTATACGCATTGGTTTTTAATTTGATACTCTCCTTTATTTCCTTGGTTATCCACGGCTGGTTATCCCTTCTCTTACCGCCCTTCTTTTTCACTGGAATATATTTTTGTTGAGTACGGTGAACGAGCTCCTTGAAACCCCTCCACCTTTCCTCAATTGTGCCACTGTTTAGTCTGTGTTTCCAGTCTACAATAGCCAACTCTGCTCTCATCCCACTGTAGTCCCCTTTGTTTAAGCACAGTACGCTCGTTTGAGACACTACTTCCTCATTCTCAATCTGTATTACAAATTCAACTATACTGTGATCACTCATTCCGAGAGGATCTTTTACTAGGAGATCTTTTATTATTCCTGTCTCATTACACAGGACCAGATCAAAGATAGCTTGCTCCCTTGTAAGTTCTGTAACATACTGTCCCAAGAAACAATCCCGTATGCATTCTATGAATTCCGCCTCCAGGCTACGCCGTGCGATTTGATTTGACCAATCGATATGTAGGTTAACATCCCCCATGATTAATGCCGTTCCTTTTTCACATGCCTCCATTAGTCACTTGATTATTGCCCGCCCCACCGTGAAGTTATTATTTGGGGGCCTATAAACTACGCCCACCAGTGACTTTTTCCCCTTACTAGCGCTAATCTCCACCCACAAAGATTCAACATTTTGTTCCTTAGAGCCAATATCGTCTCTCACAACTGCCCTGATTTCATCGTTTATTAAGAGAGCTATCCCACCTCCTTTCCCTTCTTGTCTATCATTCCGAATCGCCAGATACCCCTGTATGTTTAATTCCCAGTCTTGGCCACCCTGCAACCACGTTTCTGTAATGGCCACCAAATCATAGCCATTTGTAATGATGTGTGCCGTCAACTCATTTATTTATTTTGAATGCTGCGTGCATTTAGGTGGAATGTTTTAATGCTAGTTTTTAAACATGATTTTAGTTTTGACCTCTCCTGCAGCCCCTTTATATTCAGTGGCCCATTTTGCTTTTTGCCTTGGGTTTCTCTGCCCTTCACTTTTCTCATCTCCTTCCTGTCTTTTGCTTTTGTCTCCTTTTTGTTTCCCTCTGTCTCCCTACATGGGTTAGAATCCCCTTGCCATATTAGTTTAACTCCTCCTAACAGCTCGAGCACACAATTCGCCGAGGACATTGGTTCCGGTCCTGCCTAGGTGCAGACCATCTGGTTTGTACAGGTCCCACCTCCCCCAGAACCGGTTCCAATGCCCCAGGAATATGAATCCCTCCCTGCTGAACCACTGCTCAAGCCACGTCGTCATCTGAGCGATCCTGCGATTCCTACTCTGACTAGCACGTGGCACTTGTAGCAATCCTGAGATTACTACTTTTGAGGTCCGACGTTTTAATTTAGCTCATAGCTCCTTAAATTCGTCCCGTAGGACCACATCTCTATTTTACCGATATTGGTGGGACCAATGTGCACCAAGACAACTGGCTGTTCACCCTCCCTTTCGACTCGGGTCCTCTCACATATCAAATGTGATCATCCCTAAGCAAGAATCATACCCCGAGACCAAAGAGCCGCCGACAGTGAAAAGCGCAGCTCTCAGATTCTGACCGTAGTGAGAAAAGGAATTCGGCCCATCGTGCTTGTGCTGTCCCTCAGAGACGTATCTAATTAGTCCTCCTCGGCATAGTCCTGCAAATGTTATCCTTTTGACGAATATATTATACATTTGAGACATGACATGAACAAAGTGCGGCATCCTTGACAGTAAAAGAGGAATTTTGAGATGACGTGAAATGTGAATGACATAACGACCAGGGGGGTCAAAGCTGCAAGACAACGACGACGAAGAAATTCGAGCCCATGCGTACAAAGCACAATGGATTCGCAGTCTAACATCTTAACCTCTCGGCCACCTCGTCTTTTCTGTAGCATTTTGTCAGCCCTTCAATCTCCTACTTTTTGTATCATTAAAGAAATAATGTGCAAGAAAGTCCACTTCACAGCTTGCTCTGCCCGTGCCTGCTGGTCGACAATGAAGAAAACGTGCCATTAGATTCTTTAAGCAAACAGCCTTCCTTTACTTCATTTGAGTGACTGGAAGAGATTGTTGCTTTCTCGGCAGAATCACAACAAAGAATATAAAATTGCACGCAGCGAGCTAAGTTGACCGCAACAGGACTCGAAGCTGCAATCTTCTTGTAACTTCGCGGTAAAAATAGAAGTCAGACGCCTCATGCAATTATCCACGCGTCCTCGGCCATCAGCGTTCATTGCGTTGTTGTGCATCTTGGGAGTAAATTCGGGGCAACTGCAATATCAAGGATTTAGGAAAAGATGAGCATATTTCGAGTCAATGAACAGATGCACTGCGACCTGGGTGCGTACCGGCGCAGGCAACCCCACTGTATCTTGGAACACAACAGTTTAACAATTCGGTCATTGCAGCTGAAATCATACTCCTTCTCAAATTATACCGGATTACCCGGGTTTATGAGAAAATCCGTTTTAAAGGGAAAGATTATGAACCGGAACTGACAACCAGCCCGTTTAAAAAGACACAGAATGATCCGGGACTGCCAGGACATCCCTTTTACCCAGATGCAGAATGACCCTCGAATGACAGCATTTCCCTTTTAAAAGAATAAAGTGAGATTTCAATCATCACTGAAGGCAATTGTGCAGTAGGGCTCAGGATCACGCAGGCCAGAGACGGTTATTGAAGCCACAGGTAATAGACAGGCTGGAAGGAGGGAGGGACATAAAATCAGCCCAGACTGTAATGTATATCTATATTTAACATTTTAAGAAAATTACTGCATTTAAATTTTAGTTTAAAAAAATTAAATTTCATTTGTGTTAATTAAATAAATAATTGATTCATAATCTATATATTTTTTGATTGAACGAAGGCTGTGTGACTAGAATACTTTCATTGGAAATGAGGGGTGCAGTAAATAATTAACCAAACACAGTATGCCCGTGGTGTAAGACAAGCCACGTGGGAAGATGTGGGCTGCAAAGGCGATCTTTTAATGTTGCTTGTGCATTTCTGCTGGATCTGAGAGCAGTTGTTTGTGCTGTGAAAGAGGTCAAATGTATTAGAGCCCGGTGCAGGCAGAACAAAAAATGCATATTTATTTTGTAAGTTAAAAATTTGGGATTATATATGAATAGACATATATTTATACATGTATAAACAAAGTCAGTCAGTCAGTCATGTCTTGTATTGTCTTGTCTTGTCTTGATTTGATTTGATTTGAATTTGAAAATAAGGATGGAGGACGTCACAAGTCACACAGCCCACACGCAAGCCCTGCCTAAAATCGCTATATTTCTAACTTGTGTATTTTCCCTTCTTTCAATGTGGAATAGCAAAATCCCACAGCAGATTCTTCCCAGCAGAGAGTCCACGAAGGAGTGTTCAATCAATTCATTACGTTTTCAATTTGCATGTAATGCTTTTTTCTCACATGACAGTAAGATCGCACAGCACTTTTGCACACACTGTGGCTGACACAAACACACAAACAAACTAAAATTCCTGCGCCATCCAAAGGCAGTTTTTGAATTTTCAAATTGGAAATCCGGGACAGACAGCACATCCCTTTTAAACAGACACAGAATGATGAGGGTCTGATAGCACAGCATTTTTAACAGTCTGAGAGGATGATCTCGGACAGACAGCACATCACCTTAAAAGTGACACGGAAATAGAATAAATAAAAACAGATAAATATGTAAAACTCGGCAGGTCGTGCAGGTTCTGTGGAGGAAGAATCCGGTTTCACGTTCTGTTGGATTATCATTCCGATATTTTAGGGAAAAGTTAAAGATTACAGATTTTTTCAACAAATCTAGCACCTGGAAAAAATACGCAGTGAGAAAGGTCAAATGGGCCCGTCTGTGATACAGTGGAACGCAGGAGTGATTAAATAATAAATGGCACAATGGAGAAATGCAAAGTGGGTGGTAAGCGGGGAATAACGTAACAAAGAAAATCCACTTCAAAGCTTGCTCTGCCTATGAAACATGATCGACAATGATGAAAACGTGCGATTAGATTCTTAAAGCAAACAGCCTTCCTTTACTTCTGCTGAGTGACTGAACGAGATGTTTGGTTTTTCGGCAGAACCCCAGCAAACAATATCAACTATCACAGAGCGGTCTAATTGACCGCGGCAGGACTCAAACCTGCAATCTTCTGATAACTTCGCGATTAGGCCACGTGGTCTCTGCCATTTGCGCCAAATGTGTTGTTGTGTACATTGGGAGCAAATTCGGGCCAACTGCTTTCTTCAGGAGTGGATTTCGAAAAAGATGTGCATATTTCCGGTAAATGAACAGTTGCACAGCGATTTGGATGCGCACCGGCGCAGGCAACCCCATTTGGAACACAACTGTTTAACAATTCGGTCATTGCAGCTGAAATCACACTCCAAAACAGTACAACATGATCCGTGATTATAAGAAAATTCGTCTTAAAGAGACAAATTATGAAGTGGAACGGACAACCATCCCGTTTAAACAGACACAGAATGATACGCGACTGCAAGCACGTCCCTTTTACCCAGATGCAGAATGACCCTTGACTTACAGCAGTTCCCTTTTAAAAGAATAACGTGAGATTTCTATCATCGCTGAAGGCAATTGTGCAGTGCGTGAGTGAGCGTGGGGCTCAGGACCACGCGGGGCCGGGATTATGTTTGAAGCCACAGGTGATAGGAAGGCAGGAAGGAGGGAGTGACGTAAAACCAACCCAGACAAAAAGCCAATTTAATAAAATGTATATACATAATTAAAAAAAATTTATACATATGAATTTTATTTAACGAAATTTGAATCTGATTTGTTTTAAATAAATATCTCATTAATTAATAATCTATTTATTTTTTGATTTATCGAAGGCTGTGTGTCTGGATGGCTAGCATTGTAAATAAGGGTGTGCACGCAGTAAATACTAAAAGCCACAGTCAGCCCTTGGTGGAAGAAAAGCCACGAGGGAAGATGTGGGATGCAATGGTGATCTTTTAAAATGACGTGTGTCTGTCTACTGTTTTGAAGTTGCGCAATGGCATGATCCGACCGGAGATGCTTGTGCTGTGAAAGTGGACAAAAGCAATAGATTCCAGTGCAGGCAGATCAGAAAATGCACATTTATTGTGAAATTTAAAAAGCGGGAATGTATAAATTGTATAAAGGTATATACACACACACACACACACACATATATACACAAAGTCAGTCAGTGAGTCCTGTCTTGTCTTGTCCTGTTTTGATTTTAACTTGAAAAAAAGGTGGTTAAGGTCATCATGTCTCAAAGCCCACACGCAAGCCCTGGCTGAAATCCGTGTGTTTCTAACTTGGCAATTTTGCAATTTTTCAGATGTTTAATGGCAAGATCCCTCAGCAGATTGTTCTTCTGTAAGATATTCCTCGAAGGAGTATTCAATCAAATCGGCATGGCTTCAATTCCACGTAATGCGTTTTTTCACACATGATATTAAATGTCCAGCAAGATCGCACAACAGGTTTGCACTCTCTCCCTCTATTACACAAACTCAGCAACAAACTTAAATTCCTATACACTCCAAAGGCAGTTTTTGAAATTTTACATTTGAAATCTGGCACAGACAGCACATCCCTTTTGAACAGACACAGAATGATCCGGGACTGATAGCATATCCCCTTTAAATAGACAGAGACATTTCCAGGATTGAATGCAAATCCCTCTGAAGCTGATATGGAATGATCTTTGAATGAGAGTTCTTTAATTTTAAACAGGCCCAGAATGACCCGGGACTGATAGCAAATTCCTTTGGAAACAGATACAGAATGATCCTGGAATGAAAGCAAATCGGTTAAGACCGACAAAGAATGATCCGGGACATCTCGCATTTCCACTGTGAAAATCCCAAATAGAGAACCATGCACCTCGACCAACGAGCCGTCGACAGTAAAGTGCGCAACCCATTCTATATTAAAACGGCATATTCTGACGGCAGTGAAGAAAGCTATTCGGCCCAACGTGGCTGTGCTGTGTCTCTGAGAGAGCGATCAAATTAGTCCTCCTCTCCATAGTCCTGCGAATAAGAACATAAAAACATAGATTTTCCCTTTGATTTATATATTGGGCCTGAAGTCACTGTGCTTGGCTTCCCCCAGGCGCTCGGCTGAAAACAGGAATAAGGTTCCACACCTACCATTTGCTCCTGCGCCCTTCAGCAGTCCGCTTCTGAGGCCTTCTCTTCCCGCCCTTCGCAGCGCATTCAGGTCTTGGAGATGCGGAGGGAGAAGCTGGATTCATGTGGCTCTGGACAGCCAATGAACGTACAGCAATATCATTCATAATAACAGCATCTCCGTAAGTAGGGGTTCTCATTATTACGAATGAGAACGCCCCATCACCCAAACACACATAAAAAATTAAAAAACAATATCTTGCATTTTTAATATTAATTTAAATTAAAGTTTATAAATGTTTTAGAAAAAAATATATTTTTCGGATTTTTAAAAAAAGTTTGCTATTTACAGTTTAAAATAAACCTACCATAGTGGACAGGGTTTTTTAACGTAAAAATTTTATTACATTTTATTTGTATATGTTTTATCTTTTTTATATGTTTTAAAAATCTTACATTGATAAAAGCAGTCGATGCAACTGCTTTTCCCAGTCGCAAGAAATTCAAGGACATTCGCTGAGCAACAGATGGGCAAATAGTGCATACTCACCCATGCGAATATCCTTTTCCTGAATAAGCGTTGGATCTGTCAAGCAATAATTTGTCATTGGCAATGCTGGTTTTCAGTGCATGCATCCCATACGCCAAAGAAGAGCTTTTGTGGGTCCTTGCCGGTTGCGTAGGTATTCTGTACAGACCCAGTGCGGCCGGAATTATAGGCCCTATATTAATTTGAGACATGACATGACCAAATTGCAGCATCCTTGACAGTAAAAGGCAAATTTGGCCACGAGGATTAAGGTGATTTACAAAACAACAAGAGGATTTCTACGTGTAACACAATAAGGACGAGGATGGGATCCGGACCCACGCATGCAGATCACAATGGTTTCGCAGTTATTCGCTTTAAACTCTGCACCACCTCCTCCCCCGTTTGCAGCAACGTTAGGCATTCAATTTCCTGCTTTTTGCATCCAAACAGAAATATTCTGCAAGAAAGTCCACTTCACCACTTGTCCTGCCTATGCAACCAGATCGACAATGTTGAAAATGTGCCATCAGATTATTAAAGCAAACGGCTTTCCATTACTTCATGTGAGTGGCTGTACACAAGTGGAATTAAGTGCACCAGATACAACAGAAGGTGGAGCTGCTAAAACAGTGGAGTTAGGATATTCATAAAAAGGAGGAATTGGAATAGGGCAGCAGAAACTGGGAAATTAGGAGCTCTGGAAACAGAGCAATAAGGAGCTCCTGAAACAGAATGATAAGGAGCTCCAAAAGCAGTGGCATAAGGAGCTCCTGAAACGGAGGGATAAGGAACTCCTGAAAGAGGGGGATAAGGAGTTCCTGAAGCAGACTGATAAGGAGCTACTGAAACAGAATGATAAGGAGCTCCAAAAACAGTGGGTTAAGTATCTCCTGAAAGATAGGGATAAGGAGCTCCTGAAACAGGGGGATAAGGAGCTCCTGAAACAGACTGATAAGGAGTTCCTGAAACAAGGGGATAAGGAGCTCGTGAAACAGAGGGATAAGTAGCTCCTGAAACAGAGGAATAAGGGGCTCCAGAAACACGGGGATAAGTAGCTCCTGAAACAGAGGAATAAGGGGCTACAGAAACAGGGGGATGAGGAGCTACTGAAACACAGGGATAAGGAGCTCCTGAAACAGAGGTATTAGGACCTCCTGCAACAGAGGGGTAAGGACCTCCTGAAACAGAGGAATTAGGAGCTCCTGAAATAGAGGGGTAGGGAACTCCTAAAACAGAGGAATTAGGAGCTCCTGCAATAGATGGAGAAGGAGCTCCTGAAACCGAGGAATTAGGAGCTCCTGCAATAGAGGGAGAAGGAGCTCCTGAAACAGAGGAATTAGGAGCTCCTGCAATAGAGGGATAAAGAGCTCCTGAAATAGAGGGAGAAGATGCTCCTCAAACAGAGGAACTAGGAGCTCCTGCAACAGAGGGGTAAGGAGCTCCTGAAACAGAGGGAGAAGATGCTCCTGAAACAGTGGAATTAGGAGCTCCTGCAAAAAAGCGAAAAGGAGCTCCTGAAACAGTGGGATAAGGAGCTCCTGAAACAGAGGGATAAGGAGCTCCAGAAAGAGAGGGATAAGGAGCTCCAGAAACAGAGGGATAAGGAGATCCAGAAACAGAGGGACAAGGAACTCCAGAAACAGAGGGATAGGGAGCTCCAGAAATAGAGGGAAAAGGAGCTCCTGAATCATGGGGAATTCAGAGCCCCTACAGGGATTTTAGGAGTTTCACAAAGAGGAGCATTTGGTGTTCAAAAGACAGGTGAATTATGACCACCAACAACAGGGTGATTAGGAGAGATTTCAGCACTTGCACCACTAAATATCATTGTCAGGTACAGTTTCTAAATACAATGTACTCTGATCCATCTTTCTTAGGTTCAATGTGGAAGAATTTACACTTCGCTACAGAGACCTGCACAGTTATATTCGCAAACATTTAATAAACGTCTCTTTGCAACTTTATGTTCCACGACACTATTTGCAGTGCCAGTTACATTGTTATTCATTAAAACTGGACGAGAGAGCGGGACTGGAAAGAATCTCCCCGTTTGTTTTTCTTCCTCTGTCTTCTCACGTCTGTTTTTCTTTCTGTCTCCCCATCTATTTCCAACACTCTCTCATCCAAACGATCACTCCACCGTCTTTCTCGTCACTGGTGTAACCCGCGTCTGTCTTTCTTTGTGCCCCTCCCGCCTGTCTCTCCGTCTGACTCCCACTGTCTTTTTCTTTCCACTGCTGTTATCTCTATTTCTGTCTCCCCGTCTGTGCCCATCAGTCTCTCCACCTCCATCCCTCTCCCGTCTGTCTCTCGAGTCTGTCCCTTGCAGTTCTCCGTCCGTCTGACCCCGCAGTCTGTGAACCTATCTCTCTCACTCTCTGTCTCTTTCGCTGCCTGCCTGCCTCCCATCTGTTTAACTTCCTCGTTTGCACCCTCTCTGACTCCCAGTCTGGTTCTCCCTCTCCCTAAATTTCTTGCTTTCCTGTGTCTGTCTGATCCTTCTTTTCTATTTCTGTCTTCCCCGTTTCCCTCTGCTGTATCTCTCCCCCCTTTTACATCCTCCCGTCTGTCTACCACCATCAGTCAGAGAATCATAGAAACATAGAAAATAGGTGCAGGAGTCGGCCATTCAGGCCTTCTAGCCTGCACCGCCATTCAATTAGTTCATGGCTCAACATGCAACTTTAGTAGCCCATTCCTGATTTCTCGCCATACCCCTTGATCCCCCTGGTAGTAAGGACTTCATCTAACTCCTTTTTGAATATATTTAGTGAATTGAGCTCAACAACTTTCTGTGGTAGAGAATTCCACAGGTTCACCACTCTCTGGGTGTAGAAGATTCTCCTCATTTCGGTTCTAAATGGTTTACACCTTATCTTTAGACTGTGACCCCTGCTTCTGCAATTCCCCAACATTGGGAACATTCATTCTGCATCTAACCTGTCTGAACCCATCAGAATTTTAAACGTTTCTATGAGGTCCCCTCTCATTCTTCTGAACTCCAGTGAATACAAGCCCAGTTGATCCAGTCTTTCTTGATAGGTCTGTCCCGCCATCCCGGGAATCAGTCTGGTGAGCATTCGCTGCACTCCCTCAACAGCAAGAATGTATTTCCTCACGTTAGGAGACCAAAACTGTATACAATACTCCATGTGTGGCCTCACCAAGGCCCTGTACAACTGTAGCAACACGTCCCTGCTCATGTAATCAAATCCCCTCGCTATGAAGGCAAACATGCCATTTGCATTCTTAACCGCCTGTTGTACCTGCTTGCCAAACTTCAATGACTGATGTACCATGACACCCAGGTTTCATTGCACCTCCCCTTTTCCTAATCTGTCACCATTCAAATAATAGTCTGTCTCTCTATTTTTACCACAAAAGTGGATAAGCTCACATTTTTGCACATTAAACTTCATGTGCCATGCATTTGCCCACTCACCTAACCTATCCAAGCCGCTCTGCGGCCACATAGCATCCTCCTCGCAGCTCACACTGCCACCCAACTTAGTGACATCCGAAAATTTAGAGATACTGCATTTAATCCCCTCGTCTAATTCATTAATGTACAGTGTAAAAATCTGGGGCCCCAGCACAGAACCTTGCGGTACCCCACTAGTCACTGCCATCCATTCTGAAAAGTAGCAATTTACTCCTACTCTTTGCTTCCTGTCTGCCGACCAGTTCTAAATCCATGTCAGCACACTACCCCCAATCCCATGTGCTTTAACTTTGCACATTAATCTCTTGTGTGGGAACTTGTCGATCGCCTTCTGAAAGTACAAATATACCACATCAACTTGTTCTCCCTTGTCCACTCTACTGGAAACATCATCAAAAAATTCCAGAAGGTTTTTCAAGCATGATTTCCCTTTCACAGATCCATGCTGACTTGGACCTATCATGTCACTTCTTTTCACAAGCGCTGCTATGACATTCTTAATAAATTATTCCATCATTTTACCCACTACCGATGTCAGGCTGACCGGTCTATAATTCCCTGTTTTCTCTCTCCCTCCTTTTTTAAAAAGTGAGGTTACATTGGCTACACTCCACTCGATAGGAACTGATCCAGAATCAATGGAATGTTGGAAAATGACTGTCAATGCATCCGCAATTTCCAAGGCCACCTCCTGAAGTACTCTGGGATACAGTCCATTCAGGCCCTGGGGATTTATCAGCCTTCAATCTCATCAATTTCCTCAGCACAATTTCCCGACGAATAAGGATATCCCTCAGTACCTCCTCCTTTCTACACCGTCTGACTCCTTTTATATCCGGAAGTATGTTTGTGTGCTCCTTTGTGAATACCGAACCAAAGTACTTGTTCAATTGGTCTTCCATTTCTTTGTTCCCTGTTATGACTTCCCTTGATTCTGACTGCAGGGGACCTACGCTTGTCTTTACTAACCTTTTTTTCTTCACATATCTATAGAAATTTTGCAACCCGTCTTCATGTTCCCTGCAAGCTTCTTCTCGTACTCCATTTTCCCTGCCCTAATCAAACCCTTTGTCCTCCTCTGCTGAGTTCTAAATTTCTCCCAGTCCCCAGGTTCGCTGCTATTTCTGGCCAATTTATATGCCACTTCCTTGGCTTTAATACTATCCCTGATTTCCCTTGATAACCACGGTTGAGCCACCTTCCCTTTTAATTTTTACGCCAGACAGGAACGTACAATTATTGTAGTTCATCCATGCGTTCTCTAAATGTCTGCCATTGCCCATCCACAGTCAACCCCTTAAGTATCATTCGCCAATCCATCTCAGCCAATTCACGCCTCAGACCTTCAAAGTTACCCTACTTTAAGTTCTGGACCATGGTCTCTGAATTAACTGTTTCATTCTCCATTCTAATGCAGAATTCCACCATATTATGGTCACTCTTCCCCAAGGGGCCTCGCACAATGAGATTGCTGATTAATCCTCTCTCATTACACAACACCCAGTCCAAGATGACATCCCCTCTCGTTGGTTCCTCGACATATTGGTCTAGAAAACCATCCCTTCTGCACTCCAGGAAATCCTCTTCCAACCTATTGCTTCCAGTGTGGTTAGCCTAATCTGTGTGCATATTAAAGTCACCCATTATAACTGCTGCAACTTTATTGCATGCACCCCTAATTTCCTGCTTGATGCCCTTCTCAACATCACTACTACTGTTTGGAGGTCTGTACACAACTCCCACTAACGTTTTACGCCCTTTGGTGTTCTGCAGCTCGACACATATAGATTCCACATCATCCAAGCTAATATCCATCCTAACTATTGCATTAATCTCCTCTTTAACCAGCAATGCAACCCCACCTTGTTTTCCTTTTATTCCATCCTTCCTGAATGTTGAATACCCCTGGATGTTGAGTTCCGTGCCCTGATCATCCTGGCGCCATGTCTCTTTAATCCCAATCACATCATATTTGTTAACATCTATTTACACGGTTAATTCATCCACCTTATTAAGGATATACATTGCATTCAGACACAAAGCCTTCAGGCTTGTTTTTTTAACACCCTTTGTCCTTTTAGAATTTTGCTGTACAGTGGCCCTTTTTGTTTTTGACTTGGGTTTCTCTGCCCTACACTTTTCCTCATTTCCTTTCTCTCTTTTGCTTTTGTCTCCTTTTTGTTTCCCTCTGTCCCCCTGCATTGGTTCCCATCCACCTGACATATTAGTTGAACTCCTCCCCAACAGCACTAGCAAACACATCCCCTTGGACATTGGTTCCGGTCCTGCCCAGGTGCAGACCGTCCGGTTTGTACTGGTCCCACCTCCCCCAGAACCAGTTCCAATGCCCCAGGAATTTAAATCCCTCACTGCTGCGCCACTGCTCAAGCCACGTATTCATCTGCGCTATCCTGCGATTCCTACTCTGACTAGCACGTGGCATTGGTAGCAATGCCGAGATTACAACTTTTGAAGTCCTACTTTTTAATTTAGCTCCAAGCTCCTTAAATTGGTTTCGTAGGACCTCATTCCTTTTATGTACCTCTGTCTTTGGTACCAAAGTGCTCCACGACAACTGGCTGTTCTCCCTCCCTTTTTAGAATGTCCTGCACCCACTCTGAGACATCCTTGACCCTTGCACCTGGGAGGCAACATACCACCCTGGAGTCTCGGTTGCGGCCGCAGAAACGACTATCTATTCCACTTACAATTGAATCCCCTATCACTATCGCTCTCCCATTCTTTTTCCTGTCCTCCTGTGCAACAGAGCCAGACACGGTCTGTCGCTCTCTCTCTCTCTATCACCTCCTGTAGGTGTCTCTCTCTCTCTGTCCCTTCCTCTCTATCTCCTTCCTATCTCTCGCCTATCTTTCTCTCACTCTGTCTGTTGTCCCCTCTAGCTCACCAGTTTGCCTGCTCCCCTCTGGCACCGTCTCTGCCTTTGTCTTTGTAACATATCATCTATGTACCCAATGCTGTCGCATCCACCATTCTTCCAGTCTAACTTTATCCCAACGCAATCAATTTGTTGTTCTCTCTCTGTCTCTCATTTCCCCAGCTCTTTTTCTTTGTCTATCACCTTGCGCTCCCCCAATTCTTTTTCTTTGTGTATCCCGTCGATTTCTCCCTGGATCTGATTTCTGCCGATTTCTCTCCCACGTCTGTCCCATTCTAACCCGCCTCACGTCTACTCACTTCTGCATCAAACCCGTCTTTTTCTGAGTATGCACAGCTGTCTCCCCATCTCGCTCTCTCTCTGTCACCCCCAAATGTATATCTCTCTTTGCTCCGCCGATCTGTCTGTCTGTCTGTCTCTGTGCCTCCACCTTCTCATGCTCTCCCTCTTTCTCCACACGTCGGTCACCCTATCTTTCTCACTCTGTTTGACCCATGCATTACCTCACCGTCTGCCTCTGTCTATATATCTCTCTCTTCCCCTGTCTCCAAATTTATTCAGAAATTTGGGCGTCCGCTATTCAGGCCTTCCTTTCTTTTTTGCCCTTCTGAAACTGCCCCGGAGAAGGTGGTGGTGAGCCGACTGCTTGAAACGCTGTAGTACGTGTGGTGAAGTTACTTTTTCTTCTTATATTAGTCAGTAACTTTTAACATTGTTGTTGCCAATTTAATTGTATCTAAGGGATAAGGCATGGCAGGAGAGCTCGGTCGGGTGTTATGCTCCTCCTGTGCCATGTGGGAAAGCAGGGACACTTCCGGTGTCCCTGATGACTACGTGTGCGGGAAGTGTGTCCACCTCAAGCGCCTGACTGTCCGCGTTACGGAATTGGAGCTGAGGTAGGATTCACTCTGGAGCACCCACGATGCTGAGAATGACGTGAGTATCACGTGTAGTGAGTTGGTCTTAACGCAGGGAAAGGGTCCACAGCCAGATAGGGAATGGAAGACCAGCAGAAAGAGTAGTGCAAGGAAGGTAGTGCAGAGGTCCCCTGCGGTCATCCCCCTCAAAACAGATACACCGCTTTGAGTACTGTTGAGGGGAATGACTCATCACGGGAGGGCAGCAGCTGCCAAGTTCATGGCATTGTGGCTGGCTCTGCTGCACAGGAGTGCAAGAAAAAGAGTGGGACAGCAATAGTGACAGGGGATTCAATGGTGAGGAGAATAGATAGGCGTTTCTGCGGCCGCGACCGAGACTCCAGGATGGTATGTTGCCTCCCTGGTGCAAGGGTCAAGGATGTCTCGTAGCGGGTGCAGGACATTCTGAAATGGGAGGGAGAACAGCCAGCTGTCGTGGTGCACATTGGTACCAACGACATAGGTAAAAAAAGGGATGAGGTCCTACGAAATGACTTCAAGGAGCTAAATTAAAAAGTAGGACCTCAAAATAGTAATCTCGGGATTGCTACCAGTGCCACGTGATAGTCAGAGTCGATATCGCAGGATTGCGCAGATGAATATGTGGCTTGAGCAGTGGTGCAGCAGGGAGGGATTCAAATTCCAGGGGCATTGGGACCAGTTCTGGGGGAGGTGGACCATTTAAAAACGGATGGTCTGCACCTGGGCAGGACCGGAACCAATGTCCTAGGGGGAGTGTTTGCTAGTGCTGTTGGGGAGGATTTAAACTAATATGGAAGGGGGATGGGAACCAATGCAGGGAGACAGAGGGAAACAAAAAGGAGGCAAAAGCAAAAGACAGAAAGGAGATGAGGAAAAGTGGAGGGCAGAGAAACCCAAGGCAAAGAACAAAAAGGGCCACTGTACAGCAAAATTCTAAAAGGACAAAGGGTGTTAAAAAAACAAGCCTGAAGGCTTTGTGTCTTAATGCAAGGAGTATCCGCAATAAGATGGATGAATTAATTGTGCAAATAGATGTTAACAAATATGATGTGATTGGGATTACGGAGACGTGGCTCCAGGATGATCAGGGCTGGAAACTCAACATTCAGGGGTATTCAACATTCAGGAAGGATAGAATTAAAGGAAAAGGAGGTGGGGTAGCATTGCTGTTTAAAGAGGAGATTAATGCAATAGTTAGGAAAGCATTAGCTTGGATGATGTGGAATCTATATAGGTAGAGCTGCAGAACACCAAAGGGCAAAACACGTTAGTAGGAGTTGTGTACAGACCTCCAAACAGTAATAGGAATGTTGGGGAGGGAATCGAACAGGAAATTAGGGGTGCATGCAATAAAGGTGTAGCAGTTATAATGGGTGACTTTAATATGCACATAGATTGGCCTAGCCAAATTGGAAGCAATACGGTGGAGGAGGATTTCCTGGAGTGCATAAGGAATGGTTTTCTAGACCAATATGTTGAGCAACCAACAAGGGGGCAGGCCATCTTAGACTGGGTGTTGTGTGATGAAAGAGGATTAATTCACAATTGCATTGTGCGAGGCCCCTTGGGGAAGAGTGACCATAATATTGTGGAATTCTGCATTAGGATGGAGAATGAAACAGTAAATTCAGAGACCATGTTCCATAACTTAAAGACGGGTAACTTTGAAGGTATGAGGCGTGAATTGGCTCGGATAGATTGGCGAATGATACTTAGGGGGTTGACTGTGGAAAGGCAATGGCAGACATTTAGAGACCGCATGGATGAATCACAACAATTGTACATTCCTGTCTGGCGTAAAAATAAAAAAGGAAAGGTGGCTCAACCGTGGCTATCTAGGGAAATCAGGGATAGTATTAAAGCCAAGGAAGTGGCATACAAATTGGCCAGAAATAGAAGCGAACCTGGGGACTGGGAGAAATTTAGAACTCAGCAGAGGAGGACAAAGGGTTTGATTAGGGCAGGAAAAATGGAGTACGAGAAGAAGCTTGCATGGAACATTAAGGCGGATTGCAAAAGTTTCTATAGGTATGTAAAGAGGAAAAGGTTAGTAAAGACAAACGTAGGTCCCCTGCAGTCAGAATCAGGGGAAGTCATAACGGGGAACAAAGAAATGGCAGACCAATTGAACAAGTACTTTGGTTCGGTATTCACTAAGGAGGATACAAACAACCTTCCGGATATAAAATGGGTCAGAGGGTCCAGTAAGGAGGGGGAACTTAGTGGACTCTTTATTGGTCGTGAAATTGTGTTCGATAAATTGATGGGATTGAAGGCCGATAAATCCCCAGGGCCTGATGGACTGCATCCCAGAGTACTTAAGGAGGTGGCCTTGGAAATAGCGGATGCATTGACAGTCATTTTCCAACATTCCATTGACTCTGGATCAGTTCCTATGGAGTGGAGGGTAGCCAATGTAACCCCACATTTTAAAAAAGGAGGGAGAGTGAAAACAAGCAATTATAGACCGGTCAGCCTGACCTCTGTAGTAGGTAAAATTATGGAATCAATTATTAAGGATGTCATAGCAGTGCATCTGGAAAATGGTGACATGATAGGTCCAAGTCAGCATGGATTTGTGAAAGGGAAATCATGCTTGACAAATCTTCTGGAATTTTCTGAGGATGTTTCCAGTAAAGTGGGCAAAGGAGAACCAGTTGATGTGGTAAAGTTGGACTTTCAGAAGGCTTTCGACAAGGTACCACACAAGAGATTAATGTGCAAAGTTAAAGCACATGGGATTGGGGGTAGTGTGCTGAAGTGGATTGAGAATTGGTTTTCAGACCGGAAACAAAGAGTAGGAGTAAACGGGTACTTTTCAGAATGGCAGGCAGTGGCTAGTGGGGTGCCGCAAGGTTCTGTGCTAGGGCCCCAGCTGTTTACATTGTACCTTAATGATTTAGACGAGGGGATTAAATGCAGTATCTCCAAACTTGTGGATGACTCTAAGTTGGGTGGCAGTGTGAGCTGCGAGGTGGATGCTATTTGGCTGCAGAGTGACTTGGATAGGTTAGGTGAGTGGGCAAATGCATGGCAGATGAAGTATAATGTGGATAAATGTGAGGTTATCCACTTTGGTTGTAAAAACAGAGAGACATACTATTATCTGAATGGTGACGGATTAGGAAAAGGGAAATGCAACGAGACCTGGGTGTCATGGTACATCAGTCATTGAAGCTTAGCATGCAGGTGCAGCAGGTGGTTAAGAATGCAAATGGCATGTTGGCCTTCACAGCGAGGGGATTTGAATACAGAGGCAGGGAGGTGTTGCTACAGTTGTACAGGGCCTTGGTGAAGCCACACCTGGTGTATTGTGTACAGTTTTGGTCACCTAACTTGAGGAAGGACATTCTTGCTATTGAGGGAGTGCAGCGAAGATTCACCAGACTGATTCCCGGGATGGCAGGACTGACATATGAGGAGAGACTGGATCAACTGGGCTTGAATTCACAGGAGTTCAGAAGAATGAGAGGGGACCTCATGGAAACGTTTAAAATTGTGACGGGTTTAGACAGGTTAGATGCAGGAAGAATGTTCCCAATGTTGGGGAAGTCCAGAACCAGGGGTCACAGTATGAGGATAAGGGGTAAGCCATTTAGGACCGAGATGAGGAGAAACTTCTTCACCCAGAGAGTGGTGAACCTGTGGAATTCTCTACCACAGAAAGTAGTTGAGGCCAATTCACTAAATATATTTAAAATGGAGTTAGATGAAGTCCTTTCTACTCGGGGGATCAAGGGTTATGGCGAGAAAGCAGGAAGTGGGTACTGAAGTTTCATGTTCAGCCATGAACTCATTGAATGGCGGTGCAGGCTAGAAGGGCTGAATGGCCTGCTCCTGCACCTATTTTCTATGTTTCTATGTTTCTACAATGCTGACATATTTAAATCCAGATTGACGTAATTAAATGAACCTAAATTCCTCAGCTGTTGTGGCAGATTTTTTACTTACATCTCGGGATCTTTATTCCAGGCCACTGGATTAGTTCAGTAACATTCCCACTCTGCTACCGGAAATTTTCTCTCCTGCCCTCTCTCGGTGTATTCCCGGTCTGTCTCATCCTTCCTTCTCCCCCACCTGCCTCTCTCTGTCTTGCCATCTGGCTTTTTCCACTGCCTGTCTCCGTCACTCTATCTCTCTCCCCACGCTCTGATCTCTCCTGTATTTCTCTCTCTCTGTCTCTATCTCCGCATCTGTCTGCCGTTGCTGTCTACTCCATCAGTATCTCTCGCCGTCTCGCCCTGTTTGCCCCGATAGTGTCAACCAATTCTCTATTTTTCTGTCCCTGATACGTCTCTCTCACTCACTGCCTCACCCCACCGTCTGTCTGCCTCTCTCTATCTCGATCTCAGCCCAATCTGCTATCTTGCTGGCTAACACACTTCTGCCTCCCCTGTTTGCCAATTACTGTCCCCTTCCACCATTCACCGCCGTCTGCCCCGGTCTGTCGCTCTCTGTCTGTGTTCCGTCAGTTTTTCCTGTCTGCCTCCCCTGTCTGTCACGCACTGCCCCCTTCCATTATTTTCCCCCGTCTGCCTCCTCCCTTCTGCCTTCCACGTCTATCTCTCTCTTTGTCTCCCACCATATCTTCCACCGCCTCCCCCCCCAGTTTGTCTCCATCCGTTTTTCACCCTGTCGGTCTGTCTTGCCGGCCCCTCCCCTCAGCATTGTCGCTCTGTATATCCCGCACCATAATTAACTCACTCTGTCTCCCCTTCCCCAAGTCTGTGGCTCTCTCTCTTTCAAAATCTGTCTGTCTCGCTTTCTGTCTCTCCGGACTGTCTCCTCTCCATCACAACCACCTGTCTGCCTCTCTCTTTCTGTGACATGCACATAAATGTCTCCCCCTGCCTGTCTATCTCTCTGTCACCATTACCAGGCGTAAGATTTTGAAGGATATCTTCCAGGCAAGAGTTGGTAAAATAGGGCAAATCTCCGACCACAAAGACCCTTCTCTCAGGCATCCGGTGGATTTGTCAAAAGCCATTTTGACTGTTCCAGTGCCAGTTTTCAGCGTATGCACATCGGGCTCTGAGAAGCGCACTTGAGGGTCCTCGACGGGTGCGTGCTGACAAATTGTGAATGGCGATTGCAATAATTATTATTCTCTCACAGAGAGTTATGAAATTAATTTAATAAGCTTAATTTTAATTTAATAAATCCCGGAACGGGCATCGAACCTGTGCCGACGAGGATGCAGCCCTGCATCCGAACCACTAGGTGGTGGTCACAGTGGTGAGAAACCGTTGAGGCCGAGAACTCGTGAGCCAGGCAGACGGCATCCCTCTGTGAGAATCTTCAAAGGGAGAATATTCAAAGTAAACTAGTCGCAACAGCATTGAACTGCAATTTAAAAAAAAAAGCCAAAGCCTGTGTTGTGCCTTGGCACACATGGCGGAAATTAAACGGCGCAATTTTACCGATGTGAAGATTTAATGTCGTGTTGAACTGCTCGTTTTGTTAACTGTAAAACATATGATTTATCTTAAAGATTGGATATTTTATTGCAGTGCTCTGCTGTTGCGACTTTACAAGAACAACAACATCAATTTAGCTCGCAGACTGATGTGCGTTATCCACATTGGCTTCAATACCCGCAAAGTGGCGCACTGGGATTACATCAGACAGTATCTGGATTGCATTGTTGACGCTTCCCGTCAATGACATTTAATCACAACCTCGTCATAATAAATCTTTCCAGAGATGCTGGCTGAGTATATCCAAAAATTTTTGATGTCATTTCAGATTTACAGGCTTCGCAGTACTTTGCTTTTGAAACTAAAAATTTATGTAATTTGACGTCATTGAGGATTCGAAAGTCAGGGCGTTTATTCAACGGCAAACGTGAGACGTGCGTGGTGTGTATCCTCCCTGCTGCCAGGTAAAGAACATCACTGAGTGGTGAGGAACATTTTGAGGGGTGAACGGGAGCAGCATAAGCCGTGATCTATGTGCTAACGAAGACATCAGGAGACAAGAGGATGAATTCCTTCAGTCAGAGTTTCAGGTGTAATTGGGGAGATTAATGAGCAGGACCACAAAGGCATTCCATGGATTATTCCCAGTGCCCCGCTCAATTGAGTTTAGAATAAATGGTGCACGAGGTTGGGTTACAGAAACCTGGGACATTGGGACCAGTTCTGGCGCAGGACGGACCTGTTACAGTAGGTCGGGTTGGACATCAACAGAGCTTGGACCAAAGTATTCGAGGGAAGATTAACTACTGTGTCGTGTGAGGGGTTGAACTAATTTGGCAGTGGATTTGTGTATCAGGATGAAATATCAGTAGATGTTGTAATTTTGCACTGTATACCCAAGTCCAGATGATTATTATATATCAAATATAGCAGTGAACGTGGACTCATACAGGGCATTGCAGCCCATCCACGGGTAATGATATACCACGGCCCGAACAAACCTTCCCTTACACCGAGCACAAGCACAGGCAAAACAGGCACAGCAGAATTTGCTGAGGACCACAGAGAGCAAAATGTTCTTTGATTAGTTATAGTTCTAAATATATGTTAATGTCTCTGTGTTAAGTTGCAATGTATTCTGTGGGTTATAAATATATTTTGTATATCTGTGTTAGTGTTTATATATTTGAATGCAACAAAGTTATTTATAATTGTATTATGGATCATCTGTGTGCGTTATAAATGTATATTCTGTGTCAATCTTTGCATCTATGTTACTTGTAATCACCTCGCAAATAAAAGTAAAGACAATTGCAGCACAGAGATACTTAGAGAAAAATTCAGAAAGAAAACAGAGATAAAAACAAATACATTTATAATAACGCAGAGATGAGCACAAATAATTTGATTATCGAGGTTCCACACAATTTTATTTACATGTCACAGATAGATACACAAATATAGTTTAAATTTCCCGCACGGACATCCAAATTCATTGGAAATAACAAAGCATTACACACAAATATAAAACATGTGTAAATGGGGGTCGAATCCATGATATTCGGTTTATAAGACCAACACCTTACCACTGGGCTACGTGATTTTCGTCGCATTGCTACCGAATCCCAATTAATTTCAATTCCGTTGTCGAAGCACAGACGCATGTAAAAAATATAAAGTGGGATAGTGCAACGGGCAAATGATCACCGTAATTTATATGAAACTAACATAAAACATTTCATAAAATCATACATTACCGATGGAGAGTACTTGGTCCATCGTACTCTTGAACGAGCTATCCAATTGTTCCCAGCTCTTTCCACAACGCCCTGCAAAATATGCCTCTTCAAGCATTTATACAATTCCATTTTGAGGTTTACAATTGAATCTGTAGTGCAACAGGGAAATGACAGGGTGGTGAGACTTGCTGAGTGTCAGCACGGGCTCGACGGGGCGAATTGTCTTCTGCTGTGCTCTAACAATTCTATGAATCGATGACTCGATGGTTCACCACACTTTCAGGCAGTGCATTACAAATCACAACAACTCACAGCTTAAAAACAAACAATTCTCCTACACTTACATCTGTTTCCTTTGTTTTGCTCTGGATGTTCCCAAGACTGGATTGATTTGCTTATGGGGAAAGATTGGAGTTGTTTTCGTCGGAACAGATCAGGATAATGGGTGACATAATTGAGGTGTTTAACTTTATGTGGGGCCCATATAGTGTGCATAAGAAACATCTTTAACCCTGAGCAGAGAGGTCAATAACCAAGGGGCATAGATTTAAAGTAATTGATAAAAGGATTACACGAGAGTCGAGAGAAAAATTTTCACCCAGAGGTGAATTTGGGTCTTGAACTCACTGACTGAAAAGTTGGTGGAGACACAATCGCATCACATTTAAGCAGTACTTGTAAAGGGATTGAATTGCCCTAATATGCAACGCTACAGATCAAGAGCTGGGACGTGAGATTAGGCTTAATAGCTCTTTTGATTGGCGGAGACAGGATCGGCCGAATGCCCTCCTTCTCTGCGGAAAACGTCCACAATTCTATGATTCCATGAGGTGGGGAATGCTCCTTTGTGTCCTGCTCGTATCTGTATCGCACCATCGATGGGATCTTGCTGTGTGGTAATTGGCTGCCGTATTGCGCAATAGTACATCCAGTGACTACACTTCAAGATCTACTTCATTTTCTGCAAAGCACATTTTAATAAAATATTAATTGAGTAGCTAGCAAGGCTGATATTTATTGCCCAACGCTAATAGGGTTTGAGAAGGTAGTGATGAACAAACTTTGTGAACCACTGCAGTACTTGGATATGCACTTGATGGCTCTGGTCCAAGAGCTATAAATTGGATTTGGCAAGAGAGTACTTTGTCCAGCAGCAAGAACGCGAAGGGCTAAATAGTTTCCTTCTGTGCTGTAAATTTCCATGGTTCCATGATTCAGTGAGGTGATGGCACTACCAATGTGCTGTTGTAGAATGAGTTCCAAGATTTTCACCCAGGCACAATATTGGAATTCGATATATTTCCTGTTTCATTATCTGCGGAGTTGATACTCGAGTTGGAAAAATAAATCTTCATCGATCATGCCCACTTCTGACCTTATGATGGTCGGCAGGTCATTAATGAAGCAGGTGATGATGAACTCCTGCATCGATATCCTGGGCTGAGATGATTGGCGTCGAAAAACCACAATCACCTTCTTTTATGCTAAGTATGTCTCCAGCAGTGGAGATCAACCCAGCAATGACTTCAACGTTAGAAACCTCCTTGATGAAACATTCGGTCAAATACTGATTTGATGTCAAGGACAATCACTCTCCCCTCATTTTAGAATTAGTCACTTTTGGCCATATTTGGACCAAGGCTGTAATGATGTCTGGAGGCTGGGGGTCTTGTCGGAACTCAAACTGAGCAAAGGCGGGCAATTGGGTCATTCTATGTTCGTGAAAATGCTACGGGAATGCAACCTCGTGCTGTTACTGTTCGAAAACAGTGCACAGTTGCATGATGTATATTTGTAGGATCACATGGGTCATCGACCTCAAATCTTACTCCTAACTTCCTCTTCCGACAGACCCTACCAGGGCTTCAAAGCATGGCACGTTTTGAAGTGTCAGTGTTAAAAAAATTGTTTCATTCTATATTTCTTAAAGATTAAGATGGCACAACAGGCAGCCATATATCCTAGTTTGCCGATGATGCAAATATTGGTGATATAGTAATTAGTTCAGAAGTTAGCGTATACTTATAAAGATATATTGATATATTAAATGAACGGACAATTCAGTGGCAGATAGATTCTAAACGGGAAATTGTGTGGTCATCCATTATAGATCACAAAGTTTAGATCCGAGTACTAATTAAATGGAGCACAGCTCGGAGGGATGGAGTTCCAAAGTGGTCACAGTCCAAGCGCACATACCGCTAAAATGCAGTTGCAATTTACAAATATATTCAAAACAACTAATGGCATGTTAGGCTTAATAACTACGGGTTGGACTATAAAGCAATGGAAGTTTTTCTTCAACTGTACAGAGATGTAGTTAGATTATATCTGGACTCCTCTAAGTTATAGAATATAATAGATTCATACACGTTTACAGCATGAAAGGAGGCAATTTCGGCCCATCCTTTCCGTGCCACGGTTATCCAGCCTAATACCACTTTCCAGCTCTAGGTCCATAACCCTGCACGTTAAGGCCCTTCAGCTGCGCATGCAAATACGATTTAAAGGTGCAACAGATTTCTGCCTCTAGCATTCCTTAAGGCAGTGTGTTTTAGAGTACCACAACTATCTTCGTGTGGAAATTTCCCATCACATCTCCTGCAAACCTTCTCCAATTACTATAAACGTATGCCCGCTGGTTGTTGAGCACTCTGCTAAGGGAAATAAGCCGTTTCTATCCATTATATCTCGTCCCCTTATGGGCACGGCCCCTTAGAAATGATACGCTAGATTGGAATGTGCACTATTCATACTCACCAGAATGTTACCAGGATGCCACGGGTTAAATTATGAGGAGAGATCACGTAAACTAGGTCTGTACTCCATGGAATATAGAAGGTTAAGTGTCGATTTGATAGAGATTTTTAAGGTTTTGAAACGAATTCATAAGATAGATAGAGATAAAGATTTTTTCACCGTTCGTGGGGGAGTTTTGACAAGGGGACATAATGTTAAAATCAGAGGGAGGACATTCGACAGACACGTTAGGAAAATCTTCTTCACGCAAAGTGTGATGGATATATCTTCTACAAAAGGCAGGACATACTAGCATAATTAAAAATGTTAATTTTATGTTTATAAGTTTTGCGATTCACAGGTTGAAATGATGTGGAGCCAATGTAGGTGGATGGAGTTACGATGGAGCTCACCCCAGAATTAACAGAATGGCGAACAGGCACAAGGGGCGGAATGGTGTAATCCTGTTCCGATGTTCAGGCAATTGGCAGAACACCTATTATAAATAAAGAAACGTTGTCTTGAAGGGTGAATTAAAATATATTAATTGCAGAGGTTATGGACCGCTTCCACGCTTTCATAACAAACAAGCATTAAGTCTAATTGCCAAGCCAGTTGTTTGAATATTTACCAGGAGCAGAAACACATCAATTGGATTTTAATTCCAACGCATTAACATCTGCGGAGTTGATACTCGAGTTGGAAAAATAAATCTTCATCGATCATGCCCACTTCTGACCTTATGATGGTCGGCAGGTCATTAATGAAGCAGGTGATGATGAACTCCTGCATCGATATCCTGGGCTGAGATGATTGGCGTCGAAAAACCACAATCACCTTCTTTTATGCTAAGTATGTCTCCAGCAGTGGAGATCAACCCAGCAATGACTTCAACGTTAGAAACCTCCTTGATGAAACATTCGGTCAAATACTGATTTGATGTCAAGGACAATCACTCTCCCCTCATTTTAGAATTAGTCACTTTTGGCCATATTTGGACCAAGGCTGTAATGATGTCTGGAGGCTGGGGGTCTTGTCGGAACTCAAACTGAGCAAAGGCGGGCAATTGGGTCATTCTATGTTCGTGAAAATGCTACGGGAATGCAACCTCGTGCTGTTACTGTTCGAAAACAGTGCACAGTTGCATGATGTATATTTGTAGGATCACATGGGTCATCGACCTCAAATCTTACTCCTAACTTCCTCTTCCGACAGACCCTACCAGGGCTTCAAAGCATGGCACGTTTTGAAGTGTCAGTGTTAAAAAAATTGTTTCATTCTATATTTCTTAAAGATTAAGATGGCACAACAGGCAGCCATATATCCTAGTTTGCCGATGATGCAAATATTGGTGATATAGTAATTAGTTCAGAAGTTAGCGTATACTTATAAAGATATATTGATATATTAAATGAACGGACAATTCAGTGGCAGATAGATTCTAAACGGGAAATTGTGTGGTCATCCATTATAGATCACAAAGTTTAGATCCGAGTACTAATTAAATGGAGCACAGCTCGGAGGGATGGAGTTCCAAAGTGGTCACAGTCCAAGCGCACATACCGCTAAAATGCAGTTGCAATTTACAAATATATTCAAAACAACTAATGGCATGTTAGGCTTAATAACTACGGGTTGGACTATAAAGCAATGGAAGTTTTTCTTCAACTGTACAGAGATGTAGTTAGATTATATCTGGACTCCTCTAAGTTATAGAATATAATAGATTCATACACGTTTACAGCATGAAAGGAGGCAATTTCGGCCCATCCTTTCCGTGCCACGGTTATCCAGCCTAATACCACTTTCCAGCTCTAGGTCCATAACCCTGCACGTTAAGGCCCTTCAGCTGCGCATGCAAATACGATTTAAAGGTGCAACAGATTTCTGCCTCTAGCATTCCTTAAGGCAGTGTGTTTTAGAGTACCACAACTATCTTCGTGTGGAAATTTCCCATCACATCTCCTGCAAACCTTCTCCAATTACTATAAACGTATGCCCGCTGGTTGTTGAGCACTCTGCTAAGGGAAATAAGCCGTTTCTATCCATTATATCTCGTCCCCTTATGGGCACGGCCCCTTAGAAATGATACGCTAGATTGGAATGTGCACTATTCATACTCACCAGAATGTTACCAGGATGCCACGGGTTAAACTATGAGGAGAGATCACGTAAACTAGGTCTGTACTCCATGGAATATAGAAGGTTAAGTGTCGATTTGATAGAGATTTTTAAGGTTTTGAAACGAATTCATAAGATAGATAGAGATAAAGATTTTTTCACCGTTCGTGGGGGAGTTTTGACAAGGGGACATAATGTTAAAATCAGAGGGAGGACATTCGACAGACACGTTAGGAAAATCTTCTTCACGCAAAGTGTGATGGATATATCTTCTACAAAAGGCAGGACATACTAGCATAATTAAAAATGTTAATTTTATGTTTATAAGTTTTGCGATTCACAGGTTGAAATGATGTGGAGCCAATGTAGGTGGATGGAGTTACGATGGAGCTCACCCCAGAATTAACAGAATGGCGAACAGGCACAAGGGGCGGAATGGTGTAATCCTGTTCCGATGTTCAGGCAATTGGCAGAACACCTATTATAAATAAAGAAACGTTGTCTTGAAGGGTGAATTAAAATATATTAATTGCAGAGGTTATGGACCGCTTCCACGCTTTCATAACAAACAAGCATTAAGTTTAATTGCCAAGCCAGTTGTTTGAATATTTACCAGGAGCAGAAACACATCAATTGGATTTTAATTCCAACGCATTAACATCTCGGCCATTCTGGTCATGGGCACGCTGCAGTGCAGTGCTTGGAAATTCGGCAAATCGCTTGCAGACTCAAAATTTAGTTTTGAGCGCAGAGCAAACTACACGTCTGCATAATCTACAAACGTGGGAGGATATATGCCTTGTTTTTAACTGAGGAGGGTGAAAAGCTGAACCGCAAAAGCACACCACGTCGGCAATAACGCATTGAACTGACCGTCTGTAACTAGAAAAGAAACCCCGTTGCTTTAACCCACAGAACATGTAATCTTCCCGTCAACAATGAACATTTTTGAATGAATAATGTTAAAATGCACGTCAACCACCCAGTATCAGCAAGCTCAGACTGAACCAGCGCTTAAAGTGATAACGCATAAGGTATGGAGTAAACTGAAGTGGGGAGCGATGGAGAGAGTGACAGAGAGAAAGTCATATTTGGACGGATAAACAGATCCTCAATGAGAAAAGCTTACATAAATTGACTGCAACTGAGATAGACATAAAGCGAGACTGACACCTGGAAAGGAAGTTAGAGTCAGGGAGAATTAGAATAAATGATAGAGAGAGAAAAACAGAACCAGCACACTAAATGTGAGAAAATCCCTGCCGGCAGGACCGGGAATGAAATCCGTGAACTGAGGTTTACAGATGAAAACACAAGCTCACTGAGAGAAAGGATTGTAGCATCCCATGAGACACTTTCTCCAGAGCCCTGCAAACTGTTCACCATCAACTATTTACCCAATTCCCTTCTAGAGGTGGTCAGGTAAAGTGGGAGTGGCTGATCAGCAGACAGAATAGGAGGTCCAGGCAGGTAGTGCACGAGCCCCCGAGTCCATCTCTCTCGCCAACAGCGTGGAACCAGATCCAAATCCACGGCACCGAAGGTGGTTCAGCTGCACAGGGGAGGAGAGAGAAGAATGGAAGAGCTATAATGGTCGGGGTTTCAATAATCAGGGGAGCAGACAGGCGTTTCTGCAGCAGAATAATATGTTGCCTTCCTGGAGGCAAGGATGTCACCGAGCGGCTGCAGGACTTTCTGATGGAGAAGGGTGATCAGTCAGCGGTCATTGTCCATATTGTTACCAATGACATAGGTAGAAAGAAGGGTTAAGTCCTGCAGGCAGAGTTTGGGAGGCTGCGAGAGAAGTTACAGTGCAGGATCTGAAAGGTAGTAATCTCCGGAATACTCCAGGTGCCACGAACTCGTGAGTACAAAAAAAGGAGGATAGAGCAAGTGAATGCATTGCTGGAGTGATAGTGCACGGGGGAGGGCTTTAGTTCCCTGAGACATCTGGACTGCTTTTGGCGGAGTTTGTACCTGTACAAGCGGGACGGGTTGCCCCTCAACAGAGCCGGGACCAATAACCTCGAGTGGCGGCAGGCTGGGGAGGGTTTAAATTTGTTTGGCAGGGGGATGGGAACCTTAGAATAGATTCAATAGGAAGGGGAGTCGAGTTGGAATTAAAAAGCAAAAAGGTAGAAAGTTAGTTTGTAGGACAGAGGAAACAAGCAGGAAATAAGTTTAAAAAACAAATTTAAAAAGTTTTTGTCCAAATGCACGTAGCATTCATAACAAAAAAGATAAGTTGACGGAACAAATAGATACAAATGAGTACGATCTGATAGTAATTACAGAGACGAGTTTGCAAGGTGACCAGGACTGGAAACTAATTATTCAGGGGTATTTGACATTTCGGAAGGACAGACAAAAAGGGAAAGTAGGTGGGTTAACATTGTTAATAAAAGATGGTATCAGTGCGTTTGTGAGAAACGATATTGGCTCGGAGGGTCAAGAGGTTGAATCAGTTTGGATGGAGATAAGAAAAATAACGGCAAAAAGTCGTGTCTGGGCATAGTCTATAGGCCCCCTAACAGTGGTTACACGGTTTGACGGAGTATAAATCAAGAAATAATAGAAGCTTGGAAAAAAGAAACGGCAATAATGATAGAGGCTTTTAACCTTCATATTTACTGGATCAACCTAATTGGCCAAGCTAGACTTGAGGAGGCGTTCATGGATTGTATCCGGGAGAGTTTATTTCTACCGGGAGCAGGCTATCTTAGATCTAGTACTGTGTAATGAGATATTTAAGGAGATATTTTATAACATGGAACAAAACATGACCCAATGAGAAGGAAAGGCTGTGAGAGAAGGGATAACTTAAAGGCGTCAATCTAAGGAAATAACGGAGTGTATCATATTGAAATCAAAGGCATACAATGTGGCCAAGACTTGTGGGAGACGAGAGCAGCGCATTGGGAATTTTTTTAAGCCAGCAGAGAACGATTAAATACATTATAAAAGGGGGAAGATAGATTATGAAATTAAACGAGCACGAAATATAAAAACAGATTGTAAGAGTTTCTACAAATACATAAAAAGGAAAAGAGTTGCTAATGTGAATGTTGGCCCCTTGGATGATGACACTGGGGAATGAATATTGGAGAACAGGGAAATCGCAGAGATGTTGAACACATATTTTGTATTGGTCTTTAATGCAGATGACACTAAAAACAACCCAATAGTGGATAATCAAGCGGGTATAGGCAGGGATGAATTAATACTATCACTATCACGAAGGAAGTAGCACTAGTAAAATAATTGCCCTGAAGGCAGACAAGTCCCCTGGACCTGATGGCTTACATCCTAGGGTCTTATGAGAAGTGGTTGCAGAGGTAGTGAATGCATTCGTTATAATTTCTCAAAATTCCCTTTTTCTGGAGTGGTCCCAGTGGATAGGAAAACCGCAAATGTAACGCCCCTAAAATACGAGTCAAGCAAAAAGCAGGAAACTATATACCAGTTAGCCTAACATCTGCCGTTGCGAAAATGCTGGAGTCCATTATTAAGGAAGCAGTAGCAGTACATTTGGAAACGCATGATTCAATCAAGCAGCATCAGCATGGTTTGATGAAAAGGAAGTCATGTTAAACAAATTTGCTGAAATTTTTGAGGATGTAGCGTATGGATAAGGGGCAACCAGTAGATGTGGTGTATTTGGATTTCCAGAAGGCATTCGATAATGTGCCATATAAGAGGTTACTGCACAAGATAATAGCTCATGGGGTTGGGAGTAAAATATTAGCATGGATAGAGGCTTTGCTAAATAACAGAAAACAGAGCGTCGGGATAAATGCGTAATTCTCCAGTTGGCAAACAATGACTACTGGGGTGACGCAGGTATCGGTGCTGGGTCCACAAATATTTACAATCTATACTAATGACTTGCATGAAAGGACCGAGTGTAACGGAGCTAAATTTGCTGATGATACAAAGATGGGTAGGAAAGCAAATAATTCTGAGGAGGACAAAATAAATCTGCAAAGAGATATAGACAGGCTAAGTGAGTGGGCAACAGTTTGGCAGTTGCAATATAATGTGTGAAAATGTGACGTTACCAACTGTGGCAGAAAGAATAGAAAAGCAAATTATAATTTAAAAGGAGAAAAGTTGCAAAGTGCTGCAGTACAGGGACACCTGAGGGTCCTTGTGCAAGAAATACAAAAATTAGTGTGCATGTGCAGCACTTAATCAGGAAAGCAAATGGAATATGCGTTTATTGCAAGTAAGATGCTTTATAAAGGCAGATTAGACCTGCTACAATTGTACCGCATATTAGTGAGGCCACACCTGGAGTATTGCGTACAGTTTTAGTCTCCGTATTTAAGGAAGGATATACTTGGAGATTGTTCAGAGAGGGTTCACTAAGTCGATTTCGGAGATGGAGAGGGTTGACTTAAGAAGATAGGTTCAGTAGGTTGGCACTATCCACACGGGAATTCAGAAGAATGAGAGGTAATCTAATGGAAACGTATAAGATAATGAGGACGCTCGACAAGATGGATGCACTGAGCATATTCGCACACATACAGGAAACTAAAACTAGGGGACAAAGACTTAGAATAACGGACCGCCCATTTATAAGAACATAAGAACATGTGAAAGATGAGCAGGAATAAGCCATACAGCCCATCGATTCTGCACCACCATTTAATACGATAATTGCTGATCGGATCATGGACTCAGTTTCACTTTCCTGCCCGCTCCCCATAAGCCCGTAATCCCTTATTGGTTAAGAAACTGTCTCTGACTTATATTTATTCAACGTCCCGGCTTCCACAGCGCTCTGAGGCGGCGAATTCCACAAATTTACAACCCTCTGAAAGAGGAAATTCCTCCTCATCTCTGTTTTAAATGGGTGCCCGCTTTTTCTAAGATGTTGCCCCCTAGTTCTAGTCTTCCCTATCAATGGAAACCTCCTCTTTGCATCCATCTTGTCAAGCCCCCTCATAAACGTATACGTTTTGATAAGATCATCTCTCATTCTTCTGAATTCCAATGAGTAATGGCTGAACCTCCTCAATCTTTCATCATAGATCAACCCCCTCATCTCCGAATGAACCCATTGAACCTTATCTGAATTGCCTCCAAAGCAAGTATCCTTTCGTAAATATGGAAACCAAAACTATACACTGTATTTCAGGTGTGGCCTCACAATACCCGATATAGCTGTAGCAAGACTTCCCTGTTGTTATACTCCATCTCCTTTGTAATAAACGCCATGATTCCATTGGCCTTCCTGATTATTTGCTGCAGCTGCATACTAACCTTTTGTGTTTCATACACAAGTACTCATAGTTCCCGCTGTACTGCAGCACGTTGCAATATTTCTCCATTTAAATAATAGCTTGTTCTTTTCTGTCAAAGTTTTTTCTGTCAAATTGCATGACCTCACACTTAGAAACATAGAAACATAGAAAATAGGTGCAGGAGTAGGCCATTCAGCCCTTCTAGCCTGCACCGCCATTCGATGAGTTCATGGCTGAACATGCAACTTCAGTACCCCATTCCTGCTTTCTCACCATACCCCTTGATTCTCCTAGTAGTAAGGACTTCATCTAACTCCTTTTTGAATATATTTAGTGAATTGGCCTCAACAACTTTCTGTGGTAGAGAATTCCATAGGTTCACCACTCTCTGTGTGAAGAAATTCCTCCTCATCTCGGTCCTAAATGGTTTCCCCCTTATCCTTAGACTGTGACCCCTGGTTCTGGACTTCCCCAACATTGGGAACATTCTTCCTGCATCTAACCTGTCTAACACCGTCAGAATTTTAAACGTTTCTATGAGGTCTCCTCTCATTCTTCTGAACTCCAGTGAATACAATCCCAGTTGATCCAGTCTTTCTTGATAGGTCAGTCCCGCCATCCAGGGAATCAGTCTGGTGAACCTTCGCTGCACTCCCTCAATAGCAAGAATGTCCTTCGTCAGGTTAGGAGACCAAAACTGTACACAATACTGCAGGTGTGGCCTCACCAAGGCCCTGTACAATTGTAGCAACACCTCCCTGCCCTTGTACTCAAATCCCCTCGCTATGAACATGCCTTTTGCTTTCTTAACCGCCTGCTGTACCTGCATGCCAACCTTCAATGACTGATGTACCATGACACCCAGGTCTCTTTGCACCTGCCCTTTTCCTAATCTGTCACTTTTCAGATAATAGTCTGTCTCTCTGTTTTTACAACCAAAGGGGATAACCTCAAATTTATCAACATTATATTTCATCTGCCATGCATTTGCCCACTCACCGAACCTATCCAAGTCGCTCTGCAGCCTCATAGAATCCTCCTTGCAGCTCACACTGCCACCCAACTTAGTGTCATCCGCAAATTTGGAGATACTACATTTATCCCCTCGTCTAAATCATTAATGTACAGTGTAAACAGCTGGGGCCCCAGCACAGAACCTTGCGGTACCCCACTAGTCACTGCCTGCCAATCTGAAAAGTCCCCATTTACTCCTACTCTTTGCTTCCTGTCTGACAACCAGTTCTCAATCCATGTCAGCACACTACCCCCAATCCCGTGTGCTTTAACTTTGCACATTAATCTCTTGTGTGGGACCTTGTCGAAAGCCTTCTGAAAGTCCAAATATACCACAACAACTGGTTCTCCCTTGTCCACTCTACTGGAAACATCTTCAAAAAATTCCAGAAGTTTTGTCAAGCATGATTTCCCTTTCACAAATCCATGCTGACTTGGACCTATCATATTACTTCTTTCTAAATGCACTGCGATGGCATCCTTAATAATTGATTCCATCATTTTAGCCACTACCGATGTCAGGCTGACCGCTCTGTAATTCCCTGTTTTCTCTCTCCCTCCTTTTTTAAAAAGTGGGGTTACATTGGCTACCCTCCACTCCATAGGAACTGATCCAGATTCAATGGAATGTTGGAAAATGACTGTCAATGCATCCACTATTTCCAAGGCCACCTCCTTAAGTACTCTGGGATGCAGTCCATCAGGCCCTGGGGATTTATCGGCCTTCAATCCCATCAATTTCCCCAACACAATTTCCCGACTAATAAGGATTTCCCTCAGTTCCTCCTCCTTACTAGACCCTCCGACCCCTTTTATATCCGGAAGGTTGTTTGTGTCCTCCTCAGTGAATACCGAACCAAAGTACTTGTTCAATTGGCCCGCCATTTCTTTGTTCCAACATTATACTCATACATTGCTTTTCATTCCACCTTTTCATCGTCAGCAACCGTGGCTACGTTACACTCGGTCCCTTCTTCCCAGTCGTTTATGTAGATTTAAAACTGAGATCAGAAGAAACTTCTTTTCTCAGTTCGTTTTAAATCTATGGAATTCTCTCTCCCAGAGAGCCATGGAGGCTGGGTCAATAAATATATGAAATCGGAGTTAGACACATTTTTGAATGATCAGGGAGTAAAGGGTTATGGGGAGCGGGCAGGGAATTAGAGCTGAGTCCTTGATTAGATTATCCACGATCTTATTCAGTGGAGCAGAAGGCTCGAGGGTGCATAATACTCCTGCCCCTTATTCTTATGTTCTTATATACTTAAGAAAGTTCTGATCGTATCTGTGCCAACCAACAGTTCAGGTAATGCTGTCCAAACCTGAACTAATTGGAGAATAATTCAATACTCTTCTCATCTCATCTCCGGTTTATTTGTCAACTAAATTGCTAATTTAAAGCTGAGATTGATAGATTTTTGCTGGATACTGGTAGGAATTGATTTGGAGTCAAAGCAGATGGATGAAGTGAAGATAATTTCAAAACTTATCTCACTGAACGACTCGAGGGTTCAACGACCCCTGCTTTTACTTTCCATGAATCGGCTGAGCACCTCTTGTAAATGTAGGAGCGCTTCCTGGAAATGTAAAATATAAATACAGAAACTTCCTTTCCAATGATTATAACATTTTAACAAGTTATCGTAATAGACATCATCTGCTAATACTTGAGCTCAAACTGATGCCGACATTCGCAAATTTGATTTTCAATCCAAAACGTATTACTCACTCAGTCATCCTGACGATTGAAGCAAAAATTGCAATTTTCGACAATTCAGCAAATTCATTCCACACCAAATACCAATCCATTGATAATGCCAGTAATTGCAAAGCTGCTGTAGAATAAAAGTAACATCATTTACTTTTCAGTTTCCTGACTCTCATTCTCCCCATCACTATGGTCGTCCAATCACTCTGGTCATCCATTCCCCACCAGGACGGCTTGAGGCTCCTCCACTTCTTTATTGAAAGGACGCTCAACCAATTTCCATCCATCATCAATTCATCCGCCTGGTGGAACTTGATTTAAACTGGCATTGGACAACTTCTTCTGTGATTCCACACATTTATTCCAAATTAAATTTGTTGCGATGGTAACCCGCATGCGGCCTAGTTATGCCTCTATATCAATGGTATAAGTGCAACATTCTTTGTTCTAGTTCTACTCAGGTCCCATCCATCACCTCGTTTTCTGGAACATTGATGATTTTATTTGTGCCATTTCCAGCTTTCGCAGTGAAAAATACGTTTAGTCAACTTTGCTTTAAATTTCCACCCTTCCCTGCCCTTCACATTGCCCATCTCCGACTCTTCCCTTCCCCTCCTCATTTCGCTACGTCCATTGCTGGGGAGAGTCGGCCGACCAGTATCTACTATAACCCCACTGATTCCCACAGCTACCTTAATTACACTTTTTCCCACTCGCTTTCTATAAGTACTCTATTCCATTCTCCCAGTTTCTCCATCTCCATCGTATGTGTCCTGACGATGGCAAAGTCAATAAAAGTGCTACCGATATGAGGCCAAATGATTCTCCAGCAAGAAAAACCCTCAACCCGAGTGCACATGACCCTCGACCTTGTCCGGCACATTTCCCGCACTTCTGCTCTCATCCCTTCTCCTCCCTCGCAGAACCACAATAAGTTCCACTTGTGCTTAACATTCACCCCACTAACCGCCACATTTAACGTATCATCCTCCCCCATTGCTGACACATCCATCGTGGTTCCACCATTAAACACATCTTACTCTCCCCTCTCTTTTCAACAATCCAAAGGGACCAGTCTATCCGGCACGCCCTGGTCCACTATCCAATCACCACCAACAAAGCTTTTCTTCCCACAGCACCTTCCCGTGCAAGCGCAGAAGAAGCAACACCTGGCGATTTCCTCCTCCCTTCACACAGTTCAGGCCAGTATAGGTGAAACAACGTACTTGTACTTCTTTCAACATAGTGTACTGTATCGACTGAAATCTCCTCTGCATTGGGGCGACCAGGCACATACTAGGTGAGCACTTTACCAAGCAGCTCATTCAGTCCGCAACGAAAACCCCAAACTTTCGGTCGCCTGTCCCGTCCTCCTACACTGTTCCGATGAAGCTCAACGTAAGATCGAGGAACAGCAGCTCATCTTTCCATTCGGCACTTTACAGCCTTCCGGGCTCAAAGTTGAATTCAACAATTTCAGATTCTAACCACTGCTCCCATTTTCTCGGACAGTAGCTGTTAGTAATGCTCTTGCTGTTAACGCTTACCCTTTCTCTAAACGCATATTTGTTTCTTGCAGTGTCCCATTATCATGCACTATCGCTTTGTCATGAAATCTTTCCTGCTTTCCACCATGTTACAGGCCTTCCTTTTTGTTCTTTCCTCCCCTCCACCTCTCCCTGCTTAAGTACCTGCTTAAAACCTGTTACGCCTTCAACTTCTGACAGTTTTGATGAAATATCATCGGCTTGAAACATTATCTCTGTTTCTCGCTTCACTAATGCTGCTTGTCCTGCTGAATATGTTCAGCAATTTCGGTTGCATTTCCAATTCCCAGCATCCATAGTAAGTTGCTTCAGAAAAAAATAACATCAGTGCTGTGGATGAGAGGGTTCGTTATCAAGTGGTGATGTCGCCGTCCTGTAAACCGGAAAATGTGGGTTCAACTCCTGTCCGCGCTTTCATACAAGTGCCCTGAGGATGTCCTGTTGTTCCGAACAGCCCATAATTATCTCAAATGTTAATAGTTTAGCAAGTCCACTGACCCGAGATTTTGAAGAGCCATTGAATGTTTCTGAGTCCGTTAATGTTCCCAATCGTTTGCTCAATGTTTTAATCTGAAGTCACGTGCAGAACATTATTATCCGTTTCCCACAGGACTAAACGAACCACACGAAGGTAGAGGATGAGTATCCGAGAGTGACAGAAATGAAGGAGACTTTTTGTCCCATCATGACTCAGCCGGCTTTGTGAAAATGCTATAAAATTAGACCCACTCCCTAGACTTTCAACATAGTCCTGCAATTCATTCCTATCAAATGTTATCCAATTAACGTTTGATGGCAAGCATTTCAAGAAAATGTGATCATTCGCTACAATGTACATTCCTTGAAGGAATAATAACACAAAACTAAAAATGTTCCAATCGTGGCTATCAAGAGAAATTAAAGATCGTATTATTTCAATGGAGAGATTAATAATATTGCCAAAAAGAGTAGTAAGCCTGAACATAAGGGGCTTTTTATAATTTAAAAAGCTGTGTGCTTTCAGTCCCGGATCACGCTGTGTCTGTTTAAAAGGGATCTGTTGTAAGTCCTGGGCCATTCTGTGTCTGTTAAAAAGAGATGTGCTGTCAGTCCCGGATCATGCTGTGTCTGTTTAAAAGGGTTGTGCTCTCAGTCCCGGATCATTCTGTGTCTGTCGAAATGGGATGTGCTATCTGTCCTGGATCTTTCTTTGCCTTTTTAAAATGGATATTTTCTCTGTCCCGGGTCATTCTGTGCCTGTGTAGAAGGGAAGTGCTCTCAATCCGGGATCATTTTGTGTGTGTGTAAAAGGGATATTCTCTGTCCCGGATCATTCTGTGCCTGTTTTAATGGGATGTGCTGTCTATCCTGGATCTTTCTTTGCCTGTTTAAAAGGGATATATTCTCTGTCCCGGATCATTCTGTGTATGCGTAAAATGAATGTGCCCTCTGTCCCTAATCATTCTGTGTGTGTGTAAAAGGGAAATGCTCTCAGTCCTGGATCATTCTATATGTGTGTAAAATGGATGTTCTCTCAGTCCCGGATCATTCTGTGTGTGTGTAAAAGGGATATTCTCTCAGTCCCGGATCATTCTATGTGTGTGTAAAAAGGATATTCTCTCAGACCCGGATCATTCTGTGTGTGTGTAAAATGGATATTCTCTCAGTCCTGGATCATTCTATGTTTGTGTAAAAAGGATATTCTCTCAGACCCGGATCATTCTGTGTGTGTGTAAAATGGATATTCTCTCAGTCCTGGATCATTCTATGTTTGTGTAAAAAGGATATTCTATCAGTCCCGGATCATTCTATGTGTGTGTAAAATGGATATTCTCTCTGTCCCGGATCATTCTATGTGTGTGTAAAAGGGATATTCTCTCAGTCCGGGATCATTCTATGTGTGTGTAAAAAGGGATATTCTCTCAGTCCGGCATCATTCTCTGTGTGTGTAAAAGGGATGTTCTCTCAGTCCGGCATCATTCTCTGTGTGTGTAAAAGGGATATTCTCTCAGTCCCGGATCATTCTGTGTGTGTGTCAAAGGGATATTCTCTCAGTCCTGGATCATTCTATGTTTGTGTAAAAGGGATATTCTCTCAGTCCGGTATCATTCTATGTGTGTGTAAAAGGGATATTCTCTCAGTCCGGCATCATTCTATGTGTGTGTAAAAGGGATATTCTCTCAGTCCCGGATCATTCTGTGTGTGTGTCAAAGGGATATTCTCTCAGTCCTGGATAATTCTATGTATGTGTAAAAGGGATATTCTCTCAGTCCCGGATCATTCTGTGTGTGTGTCAAAGGGATATTCTCTCAGTCCTGGATAATTCTATGTATGTGTAAAAGGGATATTCTCTCAGTCCTGGATCATTCTATGTGTGTGTAAAAGGGATATTCTCTCAGTCCTGGATCATTCTATGTGTGTGTAAAAGGGATATTCTCTCAGTCCGGTATCATTCTATGTGTGTGTAAAAGGGATATTATTTCAGTCCTGGATCATTCTGTGTGTGTGTAAAAGGGATAATCTCTCAGTCCGGCATCATTCTCTGTGTGTGTAAAAGGGATATTCTCTCAGTCCTGGATCATTCTGTGTGTGTAAAAGGGATATTCTCTCAGTCCTGGATCATTCTATGTGTGTGTAAAAGGGATATTCTCTCAGTCCCGGATCATTCTATGTGTGTGTAAAAGGGATATTCTCTCAGCCCCGGAACATTCTGTGTGTGTGTAAAAGGGATATTCTCTCAGTCCGGGATCATTCTATGTGTGTGTAAAAGGGATATTCTCTCAGTCCCGGATCATTCTGTGTGTGTGTAAAAGGGATGTTCTCT
Organism: Pristiophorus japonicus; assembly: GCF_044704955.1. NCBI lineage: Eukaryota > Metazoa > Chordata > Chondrichthyes > Pristiophoridae > Pristiophorus > Pristiophorus japonicus. The sequence goes on along the minus strand of NW_027250723.1, from coordinate 2,222,303 downwards.
CAGTCCCGGATCATTCTGTGTGTGTATAAAAGGGATATTGTCTCAGTCCGGGATCATTATGTGTGTGTGTAGAATGGGTATGCTCTCAGTCCGGGATCATTCTATGTTTGTGTCTGTTTCAATGGAGCGCGATTACAGTTGTGATTACCGAATATTTAATGTGATGTAATCGAAAGCACATGTTGTTTACCTGCGTATGTGCGGACCCACTTTGCAATGCTTCTGTTCAGTAATTCAATATATGTTTATCTTTACGTGAAACATTTTTTTATCATAATAGTGGCTCTGAAAAAGTTCACAATTCTCTTTACACCAATGCATATTATCGAATCATTGCATTTCATAGAATAGAAGGAGTCCATTCCGGCCCATCGTTTCCACGTTTGCCGAACAAGAGCTAACGAGCCTCATCCGACTTTCCAGCTCTTGTTCCGAAATCTTGTAGCTAACGACACTTTAAGGGCAAATCCAAGTACTTTTTTGAAACGTGGGCAGGGAATCTGCCTCGACTATCCTTTCAGCGGTCTGCTACTGAACCCTTTGTGTGAAAAATAATCCCCACAAATCACCTCTAAGCCTCCTATCAATTACAATAAATCCATGCCTCCTCTTTGTTGAATGCACTGCTAATGGAAATAGGTCCGCCCTTAAACCTCTACCTAGTCCACTTACAATTGTATATGCATGAATATCGTCTCTCCTCAGCCTCCTCTTTTCCACAGACAACTAACACAGCCTATCTAATCTTTCCTCGCAGCTCAAGTTCTCTGGTCCAGGCATCATTCTCGTAAATCTCCTCTGTATTCTCTCCAATGCAATTACATCTTTCCTGTAATGTGCTGAAACAGGACTCTAGTGGTGGCCTAACTAGTGTTGTATGTAGTTCAAGCATAACCCCCCTGCTCTTGAATACTATGCATCCACTGGTAAAAGCAAGTATTACATATGCCTTATCAACCACGTTCTCGACCAGGCCTGCAACGTTCATGGACCTGTGGACCTGCACTCCAAGGTCCATTTGTTCCACTACACATCTTAGTTTTCTACAATTTATTGTGTATTCTCTTGCCTTATTTTCCCATTAAAGTATATATGAGTAATTTGAGACATGTCATGAGCTGAGTGTAGCAAGCTAGGGAAAAAAGGTGAATTTGTATAAGATTTTTCAGTGATTGACAAAAGAACCACATGCATCAAATATTTAACACACTACCAACGAGGATGGGACCGGACCCACGTGTGCAGAATACAATGGATTCATTTTCCATCGCGTTATCAAGTCGCTCACCTAGTGTCGCAACACGATCAGCCAACCTGTTCATTATTTTTGCATCCAAACAGAAGTCACCTGTGACAACGTGACTTCGCCGCTGGTCCTGCCAGTGCACCCAAATCGACAATATTGAAAATGTACAATCAGCTTCTGTAAGCAAAGGGCCTTCCGTTAGTTCAAGTGAGCGACTTTCTGAAATGGTCGGTTTTGAGACAGATTCAGAACGGAAAAAAAGATGTTTCGCCCGGTGAGTTAATGTGAGTTGATTGTGGAAGGTAGAAAAAGCTGGGAGAAGAGATGGGTTTGAAGGAGTAAATATGTTTCCAACGCTAAAAACGTAATATCTGTTTCATTTAGTAAGGATAGATGTTTGGCTGTGTTCTATCAGCAGGTGCTGTAGTGAATAAAATAAATAAAGCGAGATGTGCCATGACTCGGATTCGAACCGAGGTTGCTGCGGACACAACACAGAGTACTAACCACTATACGATCACGGCGCCACACATCAGCTACAACGGTTTTCTGTTGACTGCAGCAAAGTTACACACGGCGCTGGTCAGAAAATATATAGTTTTTTGATGAGGCCAAATTCGACCCCGTCCGAAATTATAGCAGCAGTGGTATGCGACCAAGGCCACGCACTGAATAGGGCCTTAATCCAGAATGGGAACTAGTGCAACCCCAGTTACGTTAAAAACGATTGCAGCTCTTTCCCATGGCAAGAAACTCACCCTTTGTGAATCATGAAGATAGTAAGTGCCAGCCCCGCTGTGAGTCAAACCGAGAATCTTTTGTTTACCAGATAGGCGCTTTGACTCGTTGAGCCACAGAGTCAAACCACGCCTTTGGTCTAGCGCCTCCAATCACTCATATCTATCAGCCACCTGTCACTTCCATTTAGAGTTTGAGTCCATTTTGTATTTAAGCATCTCTCTTGTCTATTCCGCCATGTGTGCCAATGCTGCCTGTATCTCTCGCTGCATTTATCTCGATGTCAATTTGTGCGTTGATTCTGAATGGATACCTATGTTTGTCTCTAACGTGAAATAAATGAAGGACGCAGACAATTCCTCCTCTGACACCAGGGAACTAAGGAGCCAACATTTATAACAAGATATTCTTTATTGTGATCCAGAAAATACAATATTCCAACTTGAACGATTTAGATTCAGTTCTGTGCGAACGAGATTATGACGCCAACGTGTTTCCAATAAGGCATCTTTTAATTCGATGTCCGAAGCAGTCCCATTTCACAACAACGAGATTCATAACAATAAACATGGAAGCATGCAGTGAAACTATATTTGCAGAAAGAGTTGTGAGACTGCAGAATGCACTGGCTCAGAGCAGCAGACTTAAAACAAGGTTTAAAAACATGCAGCGTGTGGGATGAAGGGGCGAGAGAGGCAAGAGAACCACAGGAAAGTCGGGGGAGTTCTTCTCTGACGACAGCATCATTGCGAGTGGCATGGTTATTTTGCTGTTAAATATGAATAAAATGCAACGTGTATTTGCAGCTGGTTCTGTTTCTGTCCTGTTACGGTCATATGAAAATAGAAACAGGAGGTGGCTATTCAACCTCTCAAGCTTGCTCCGACATTTAATTAGATCAGGGATGGTCTGTGCGATGATTCCATACACCTTCATAACCTTGTCGAACAACAATCTATCAATCACTAGTTTGAAATTGTCAATCGACCCCCAGCATCAACGATTATTAGGGGAGGAAGTTCCTAGATTTCCCTAACTTCTGTGAGCAAATCGATTCCTTTCATCATCCTTGGACAGGTTTTTATTTAATTTTACGTGTAGCTCCCATTGAATTGGACATTCCCACTACGGAAAATATTTCTCTCTATCTTTCACCTATTTGTTTGCAACTCTGACTGAACTCCACACCCCAGAACATTACCTGTTCCCCTGATGCTGTCCCTCGAATTTGTATGTTGAGATCATGCCACATTCTCTGATGATTCTCTGCGCCCTATCTCGACAATTGGATTAGTTGTCGATCATTGGCAGCAGGCGGCAGAAGTGAGCGGGATATGGAACCTGACAGAGAATGCTGCTTCACATGGTTGCCTTATATCCCGCGGGAGCTGGCGGGGATTGGAAAACCTTCATGTGTCACAAAGTTAGAATTAAGGAAGCGATGTCTCAAAGTGCCACTATGTAGAACTTGTGCCTCAACGTGTGGGGGTATTTGAGACACAACAGGATTGTATCCGTCTGACACCAGATTATAAGACTGCGTGATCGTATCACACCTGTATCGCGGCGGCTTTTAAAGAAGATGTCCTTCCGAATAAATCAAAACACTTCACAGTAAACAGTCATTTTTTCACGTTTAGAAAACGGGTTTCTCGGACCAATGTGCCTGGTTCTCTCATTAATGCGTTGCTAAAAACACAGAGGTTAAATGTTGCAGAGATACCTTCAAAACATATCAAATCTTACATTCACTAACATGAAGCACAAAGTCAGTAATTCAGAAACGTATACTCTATTCGGCTCTGTGTCGCAATCTGTAGCACATTAGATTTCTTGCTAAACTTCAAACAATCATTCAAAGGTTGTGGGTTCGCGTTCGACCCGTGTTGTTACTTAATCATGTTTCGGTGAGGAACCTTTGCAGCACACCTACAACTCATTCATTGCTGTGGGTCATTGAATTGGAATTGCCGGAATAGCGCAGTTGGCAGCGCGTTTTGCTAAAGACGTAAAGTTTGCGGGCTTCGGAAGTTTTTAGTTATTTTGTGTCTCTTTCATTGGTCCGATTCTCGAAACAGTGCGGCCGGAAAGAAGACATATGAGGTTTTGCTCCACATGTTCACTTCCGGTGTCCTAAACACCAAACCCTGCCTAAAATTTGAGCCGATAACCTTTGAATGTGTCTATATAATAGAATTATATAAATGGTCAATGCAATACCCATTGCGCCACAAAGCCGCTCCCAAGCCCTAACACCTCAACGGTTTTAATTTGTTTCTTGCAGCACAATTGCCAACATCTGCCTAATTGTTCAAATCAAAAAAACGCCGAAAAACCTGTAAATGGCAGTGGTAGTCTGAGGAGTCGGGTTGCTCACAGCGAGCGGGGCGGTTTTTCCGCTCCCGTCAAACTTCATTTCCCACTTCTAAGTGATCGCTTGCAAAAGGGTTTCGGAGATTTAAATATCAGTTCTGAGGAAACAAAAGGTTTTGGGAGAGACCTGGAATATTGATGAACTTCAAGAAGGCATGCTGGGACGGCTGACCTATTCCAAAGTTATTCTGCAGATTGCCTGGAAGTTTCAGAAAAGGAGGCCTCGAGAAAATGTCGATTACCATCACCTTCTCAAGGACAATGAGAGATGGGCAATAAGTGCTGACCTTGCCAGCGATACCCACATCCCAGGAATGAATTAAAAAATCAATTTTGCGACGAACGACGCCGATTTCAAAAATAGTTTTTTTTGTGAAGAGTTTGTCTCATTCGATACCTTACTAAATTTTCCAGCAATTTTTATTTTTTTCGTTTTAACATTGCAACTCTGAGTTCGTTTAAAAACACCAATATAAAGCAAACTATGACAGCGATGGGTTTCTAACACAGACCCTCTCGGGAACTGGAACATAAATCCAGCGCCTTCGACTGCTCAGCCACGCGGCAATGCCAAAGTCAATTCATATGATGCTGGTGATAGATAATTGAAAACTTGCTCTCCCGTTGCTTCATTTGAGTCCAGGCCTTTGCATTGAGAAAGAAGGAAATAAAAGAGCTTCCTGAGCTGTGTTCACGGGTCAAGGTGGCTGACAGGTTAAGGTGATGTGCCGCTAATCGACTGTGTGTGGCTTCCAATTATATCGTTTTTGCATTGAATAATATTGTTATTTGCTTTTTGCTACTCATTCAAGATTCCTCCGTCTGAGTTCCATCCTTGCCGAAGCCGCAGTGGGAGAGTTTTATTTTGCTCCCTTAATCTATTTGTGCAAAACAGCAAAGTCCGAATTCCATCCACAAATTTTAATTCCACGGGGTGATTGGAATTGTAAGACATGAACTACGTGAAGTAGAAATCAAAGTGGAAGTGAGGTCCTGGGAAAATCAATATTTCTCCACCGATGATGCCTGAGCTGCTGAATGTTCCCAGCACTTTCCGTTCATAATTTTGTGCTTTCATTATAGCAGTTTACCAGAGAACTCAAAACTTGCCGCAAGGGCGCAAGTCCTAGCTGAAGGTTTCTGTGCTCTTCTCAAACACAAGTTCTAAATTAACGTTCCTACACACCAGCTGTAAAGTCTGCCATTTCTCCCTGCATTATCCTTCTCCCAGACATTCAAAATAGACTTTGCTCACGGTATCGTGGAGTCTCATAATTTCCTATTGTGGATTCTGAGAGCAAGGGGATCTCAGAGGATCTTTGGCAATTGAAGGGTTTCTGAAATTGTGTCATGTGATTATGACGGTTCTCAGTAGATATCAGAGATAACTGACTCTCAAAATATTTTGGAGAAATTAAGGGACCTCAGAGAATATCAGAGCGGGTAATCCACACTTAGTAGGTATCAGAGATAGTAAGGGAAGCTCAGGATGTATTAATGACGCTAAGGAGGTATTGGAGTGAGTAAGGCTAGCTCGGGATCTAGCAGAGAGCGTATGTGAAACATTTGATGCTTCAGAAAGTCTAATGTATCTTGAGTAGTTATCTTCTGAACATCACATTTTATAAATATAAGCATGGTTAATTAAAGCAAACGTTGAAATCGAATGTCACGGATAGTTTGCCGTCTCCCACTTCGGGGATATGAGATGGTCGATTCAGGCCAGACAGAACATTTGAAGCGCTCAAAAATACATTGATAACTAACACAGATCCTCCAGCCCAATGCATTAAATAACAATATAGATACCGTTAATTACATTCGAATAATCAGAGACGCAAAAACCGTTGCATTTAACACAATAACAACTCACAAAAAGATGTGAATCTAAATTGGAGACACTCAAGTGTAATTAAAAAAATCACAGGTAATTGATTGTTGTAACAGAATTTTAATTGAGTTTTTTTTTTAACCATGCTGTAAATATGAAAGTTTATGTGAACTTTCTTCAAAAGCCGCTGTAGATTTCTGTGGAATGATTTAACTCCTATCCGATAATTTATGATGTTGATTACTGCAACATTTGAGACCAATGGATTGATTCTTAACAGAATGATCTTAAATAAAGTCGCTTCCAAAGCTATGCAAAGTTGGCTAAAGTTGATAGGTAAAATAGATTAAAGTGTAAGAATGTTGATGAGCAATGGCGGATATTTAAGTTGATATTTCCTAACTCTCCACAACAATATATTCCAGTCAGAAGGAAAGACATTAAGAGAAGGGAGAAGCAACCGTGGCAAATTAACGAAGTAAAGGATGGTATCAAATTTAAAACAATGGCATACAATGTAGGCAAGGTTAGTGGAAGGCCAGATTATTTAAAAATAACAGCAAAGGACGACTGAAAAAGTAATAGAGTGAACATGGATTATGAGAGTAAAGAAACAAGAAATATATAAACAGATATTAAGAGATTCTACAGTTATATAAAAATGAAGAGAATTGCGCAAGAGGTTGAGACCAGGAAATAAATAATGGGGAGCAGGAAAATGGGAGAGACTTTGAACACATATTTTGTACCGGTATTCACGGTAGAAGACACTAAGAATATCCCAATAATAGATAATTAAGGGCCTATATTGAGGAGTAAATTAATACAATCACTATCACTGAAGAAAATGAGTTCAGTAAAATAATGGAACTAAAGCCAGCCACGTCTATTGGAGCTGATTGTCTGCAGCCTCGGGTCTTAAAAGAAGATGCTGCAGAGATATTGTTTGCAATCTACCAAAATTCACTGGCGTCTGGAGAGATCCCAGCTGATTGGAAACCTGAAAATGTTTAGTCCCCATATAAAAAAGAAGGGAGGCAAACAGCAGGAAACTATAGACCAGTTAACCTAATATCTGTCGTTGGAAAATTGAGGAATTCATTATAAAGGAAGCAGTACCAGCACAGTTGCAAATTAATATTGCAGTCAAACAGAGTCAGCCTAGTTTTATGAATGGGAAATCATGTTTGACAAATTTTCCTGAGTTATCTGCGGATGTACGAGCAGGTTGTTTTAGGGGAATCGGTGGTTGAGGTATATTTGGATTTACAGAAGGCATTCAATAAGATGCCAAGTAAAATGGTACTGCGAAAGATAATAGCTCAGGTGTTGGAGGTAACATATTAGCATGGATAGAAGATTGGCTAAATAACAGAAACAGAGAGTGACTATAAATGAGTCATTATCCGCTTGCAAACAGTGACTCGTGAGGTGCCACAGGGATCAGTGCTGGGGCCTCAACTATTTACAATCTAAATCAATGACTTGGATGAAGGGACCGAGTGTAATTTAGCGAAGTTTGCTGATGAAGCACAGATGGGTTGGAAAGCAAGTTCTGAAAATTAAACAAGAAATTTGCAAAGGCTTATACATAGGCGAAGTAAACATTTGGCAGAAGCAATAAAATGCGTGAAATTGTGAAGTTATCCATTTGTCAGAAAACATAACAAAGCAAATTATTACTTAAATGGAGAGAGATTACAAAATGCTGCAGTACATAAGGACCTTATGGTCCCTGTGCATGAAACAGAACAAAACAGTATGCACAAGAGCAAGTAATCAGTAATGCTATCCTTTATTGTAAGGGGGATGGAGTATAAAAGCAGAGAAGTCCTGTTACAACTGTACAGGGTAGTGGTGAGACCGCACATAGCATAGTACTGCTTACAGTTGTGTTCACCTTATTAAAACATTTCATAGAAGGAGCACTTGGATGATTCCTGCAATAAAGGGGTTGGCTTATGATAAAATGGTGAGCAGATTTCGCCTATTCTCATTGGAATTTATAAGAAAGAGAGGTGATCCTATTTAAATAAATAAGATAATGAGGGGACTCACTCAATACGGTAGTTGCTGATAGGACGTTTCCACTAGTTGGGGAATCTAGAACTAGGGGGCATATTTTAAGAATAAGGATTCACCCATTTCGAACAGATCAGCAGAACTTTCTTCTCTCAGAGGGTCGGATATCTGTGGAATTAGCTGCCCCAAAGAGCTGTGGAGGCTGAGTCATTGAATAAATTTAAGGTGGAGATAGACAGTCTTTTGGACGATTAGTTAGTGAAGCGTTACGTGCACCCAGCAGGGAAGTGGAACTGAGTCCTAGATTTGATCAGCCTTGAACTTATTGAATGGCAGTGCAGGCTCCCAGGGGGCAAATGGCCTAATCCTGCTCCTATTTCTTATGTTTTTATTCCACTGGCCCTATTCTGCTGACCCCAACACAATGCTTACGTAGAACTATTAAAGCAAACCTGCCGTGGATGCAAGGCGACATCGTTTCCTGGAAGGTATAAATCAACTGCGCCGAAAATGCAGAAACTACATAAAAACATTCTATACAAGGTATTGTTTATATGTCAAATGTAAGATTCGAAACCACGTCTCCAGAAGAGACGACAATCTGACTGGAGAGCCTTAAACCGCTCAGCATTCCTGAGTTCATCATCCATACATCATTGTCCCTGGATTTACCCTCGAGGTAAATAAAACCTATCATTCACTTCGCTAACTGTTGCTGGAAGGCCGAATGGCTTTTGGTTTTATGAACCGCAGTGGTCACAGCACAGATCGCTGTAGAACAGCACCTCCCATGGTTTACTACAATTACACCCTACAGTGTGTTTACTAATATATAACTAGCTGGCTATCCATTCTTCCATTTCCTTACTTTCTATCATAGTTTTGCTGCATCTGTCTTTAAAGGGACACCATTTTCTCTTGCCTCTCCTATTCTATTAATATACTCAATTAAACATTTGTTGCTAACTTGTATATTCCTTGCACGTTATTTGACATCTAATTTTATTACATTTGGCATCCCTTCAGCTTGGTCTTACTTTGAGTTAAAAACGTGGTTTCTGACTCCATTATGCCTCTTAAAAACAGTAACAATTGTAATCATATTACCTGCATTATTAGCAAGACGTTCAGTTGATAATTTATTCGGGTCGATTGTTCATCGTCAAATCTAATTTGACAGTTTCCTTTTTCGGCTCCAATACCTATTGTAGAAACTGTCCCATCGACATTAAGAAATTCATTGCTTTTCCTGCTTTAACTTTTCTGCTTTTCTCAGGCTGTGAAATAAGCATCTCCCATTAACATGAAATAAGTTTGTCGTGGAGCAATTGTAATATAAATGTGCTACTGACTTAGCACTATTATGAGGGATAAAGTAAATGTTTAGGTAATTGAGTTAGGCTAAATGAAGACGAAGTGCCGGCATCTGAAAGGATAGTTGTCGACGATGGCGGGTTATGGAGTGAAGAACAGGTTAAAACATCGAGTAAAATGGGGTTTGAGGATAGAAAGGAGAATTTAAGAGTGAAGGACAGTTTATCGGGGTGGTTGTGGCTAGTAGAGTCCCATGTTTTCAGTCCTGTTGACTGTGTGTATTGATGAATGGAATATAGACTGAATGTATCAAGATATAGAGCGGTTATCGCCGAAAATTGTAGTCAAAACCAAACTGTCAAACACGAAAACTGAGAGAGCAAAAAGTAACAATTTACCTTAAAATCAACAGTGAATTTCTATCTTAGTTAAAAATTGTGAAAAATGTGACAAATGTACATATACACTTACACAATTTATATCTAAATATTCGACTCATATATACACACCGAATATTTATTTTACAACAGCGCACTCCTACATACCGACCTCGTTTATATCTAGCCCATGTTCTGATTGCAGTTTTGACACAAGGCCACACATTGACCTTTTGCAATTTCCAGATTCTGTCCGTCCTGTTTCGCATATTCATCATTGGATGTGGTACAGTCCTTGAAATACTCAAAGTCTAAACAATGATCGTTTAACTGTTTCCAGATACAGTCGGTCCTGATTTGCATTGTAGGATCGGATATGCTGCAGCCCGCTGAAAACAGGAGGTTAAACCGAGCAAGATTTCTGTTCTGATGGTGAATGCTGCTTCTGACGGATTTCTTGGTGTCCTGCCGGTGGTGGGGATTGGAAAGCTCTTGTGTCACACTGAGTAAAACTGGAAGTCACCAATATAAGGAAGTCGCTCATGAATCCAATAGGGAGATCAGGAGAAAGAGAGGTTAAAATGTGGAACCAGCTAAAACAGGGAGTAGTTGAGGTGAATAGCAGATAGGCATTTAATGAGGAACTGGATACGAACATGAGCGACATGGCAATCGAAGGATATGCTGCTAGACTTAGATTAAGCTGAATTGGAGAACGATCCTGTGGAGCACAAACGCCTGAAAAGGCCAATTGAGGAGAATGGCCTCTTCATGTCCTGTACAGCAGATGCAATATATCTGAATACTTCATAGATCCGTAGCTGCTTTCGGCTCCAAAACAAAATGCAATTATTTTCACGAAAGCCTGTTACTAATCTTATGTCCTTGACTCCCGACGTCTCAGGTGCAAGGAGCAAAATCCTCCACAACCCACCGCCTCCCCCGCACCTCCGAAACTTCCAACATTTATCAATTCTACCGGAGCACTTATCGCGGGAGCAGCAATTCCTTCATTTTGCGATTTTGAAATAGGACAGTGACACTAATCTGTTTCTTTCATTGAACATGTGTTTCGCTAATCTGCCGGTATTAGGGAGAGAGAGAGAGAGAGAGAGAGAGAGAGAGAGAGAGAGAGAGAGAGAGAGAGAGAGAAGGACGCAAGGAGAGAGATAGTCCGAGGGGATGAGATGGACAAAGAGAGAGGCAGAGACAGAAAGAGATTGGAACAAAGAGAGACAGAGAGAGCGAGAGGGAGGGGCAAAGACAGAGAAAGAAAAACAGGGAGAGGGACAAGGAGAGACAGAGAGAGCGAGAGAGAGGGACAAAGGCAGAGGCAGAGACAGAAAGGGAGAGGGACAAGGAGAGACATAACGAGCGAGAGATGGGCGAAAGACAGTGACAGAGGCAGATAGCGAGAGGGAGAAGGAGAGACAGAGAGAGTGAGAGAGAGGGCCAAAGGTAGAGACAGAGACAGGAAGGGAGAGGGAGAACGAGAGACAGAGAGAGCGAGAGAGAGGGCCAAAGACAGAGTCAGAAAGGGAGAGGGACAAAGAGAGACACAGAGAGCGAGAGAGAGGGCCACAGACAGACACAGAGACAGAAAGGGCGCGGGGCAGGAGAGACAGAGAGAGCGAGAGAGAGGTCCAAAGACAGAGGCAGAGACAGAAAGGGAGAGGGACAAGGAGAGAGAGAGAGAGCGAGAGAGAGGGCCACAGACAGAGTCAGAGACAGAAAGGGAGAGGGACAAGGAGAGACATAGCGAGCGAGAGATGGGCGAAAGACAGTGACAGAGGCAGATAGCGAGAGGGAGAAGGAGAGACAGAGAGAGTGAGAGAGAGGGCCAAAGGTAGAGACAAAGACAGAAAGGGAGAGGGACAACGAGAGACAGAGAGAGCGAGAGAGAGGGCCAAAGACAGAGTCAGAAAGGGAGAGGGACAAAGAGAGACACAGAGAGCGAGAGAGAGGGCCACAGACAGACACAGAGACAGAAAGGGAGCGGGGCAGGAGAGACAGAGAGAGCGAGAGAGAGGTCCAAAGACAGAGGCAGAGACAGAAAGGGAGAGGGACAAGGAGAGAGAGAGAGAGCGAGAGAGAGGGCCACAGACAGAGTCAGAGACAGAAAGGGAGCGGGACAAGGAGAGACAGAGAGAGCGTGAGAGAGGGCCAAAGACAGAGACAGAGACAGAAAGGGAGAGGGATAAGGAGAGAGAGAGAGAGCGAGAGAGGGCCAAGGACAGAGACAGAGACAGAAAGGGAGAGCGACAAGGAGAGTCAGTGAAAGCGAGAGAGTGGGACAATAATACAAACAGAGACAGAAAGGGAGAGGGACAAGGAGAGTCAGAGAGAGCGAGAGAGAGAGAGCCAAAGACAGAGACAGAGACAGAAAGGGAGAGGGACAAAGAGAGAGACAAACATCCTTATCAACCTATCTAATTGTTATCCCTCGCAGTTAGTAAATATGATGAACCAAATGACTTACATTTTGTCGCGCCTTTCAGGATTCGAAACGTGAAAAAAAGTAATTGTGTTGGAACTTCGTGTTCCTACCCAGGATTGGGGAAAATATAGCAAATTCACGGCAGTTTCTTTCTGTCTATTTCTCTCTCTCTCCCTCACTCCCTCTCGCTCGGCCCACACCGTCCCGCCTCCCTCGCTCGCTCTCGCTCTCTCTCGCTTTCTGTCCGTTTGTTTTTCTCTCACGCACCATCACTCTTTCTCTTTCTCTCCCTCCTTCTTTCTCTCTCTCTCTCTCTCTCTCTCTCTCTCTCTCTCTCTCTCTCTCTCTCTCTCTCTCGCTCTATCCCTTTCCGCCTCTTTGTCATCCTCACTCTCCCTTGCCCTATCCCTCATCCCTCTGTCTATTTGTTTCCTCTCACTCACCCTCATTCTCTCATTTTCTCTCACTCTATATCCCCCTCCATCACTATCCCTCTCTCTCTCTCTCTCACTCTTTCTCTCTGTTTCTCTCTCTCTCTGTCTGTTTCGTGTCCTTCGTATCCAGGATAAACTCTATGAACGTCTCTTCAAGTCTATCCTGACCAATTAATTTTATCCAGAAGCTATGAAGGTTAAAAGTCCCTATAATTATTGCCGTGTCTTTTTTACAAGCCTCCATTATTTCTTGATTTATACTCCGTCCAACCGTGCAGCTGCTCTTTGGGGGTCGATGGACTACGCACAACAGCGAATTTTCCCCGTTATTATTTCTTATCTCCCCCCAAACTGATTCAATCTCTTGATCCTCAGAGCCAATATCGTTTCTCACGAACGCACTGATCCCATCTTTTATTAACAGTGTTACCCCACCTCCTTTTCCTTTTTCTGTGTCCCTCCGAAATGTCAAAAACCCCTGAATATTTAGTTTCCAGTCCTGGTCACGTTGCAACTACGTCTATGTAATGACTATCGGATCATACTCATTTGTATCTATTTGTGCCGTCAACTCATCTGTTGTGTTACGAATGCAACGTGCATTTCGACAAAATTCTTTTAAAATTTGTTTTTTTACCCTTTTTTCCTGCTTGTTTCCTCTGTCCTACAAACTCACTTTGTACCTTTTTGCTTTTTAATTCAAACTCTACTATTCTCCCGATTGAATCTATTCTAAGGTTCCCATCTCCTGCCATACTAGTTTAAATCCTCCCCAACAGCACGAGCAAGCACCGCCTCCCCCCGGCCCACCGCAATGCGAGGTTATTAATTTTGGCTCTGTTGAGGTGCAAACCGTCCGGCTTGTACAGGTCCCAACTCCGCAAAGAGCAGTCCAAATGTCTCAGGAAATTAAACCCTCCCTCCTGAACCATCTCTCCTGCCATGCATTCACGTGCTCTATCCTCCTATTTCTCAAATCACTAGTTCGTAGCAACTGGAGTATTCCGGACATAACTACCTTTCTGGTCCTACTTTTTAACTTCTCTCGTATTTCCCCAAACTCTGCCTGCAGACCTCACCCCTCTTTCTCCCTATGTCATTGGTAACAGTATGGACAATGACCTCTGGCTGATGACCCTCCTCCATCAGAATGCCCTGCAGCCGCTCGGTGACATCCTTGCCTCCAGGAAATAAAATATTATTCTGGTGTCACGTCTGCGGTGGCAGAAACGCCTGTCTGCTCCCCTGATTATTGAAACCCCGACCAGTATAGCTCTTCCATTCTTCTCTCTCCTCCCCTGTGCACCTGAACCACCTTCGGTGCCGTGGATTTGGATGTGGCTGCAGTCGTCAGAGGCACGATCTCCACACAGGTACTCAGAAGATAATATCTGTTGGCGAGTGAGATGGACTCGGGGGCTCGTGCACTACCTGCCTAGTCCTCCTATTCTGTCTGCTGATCACCCACTCCCTCTCTACCTGCACGCTCTTAAGCTGCGTGATGACCACCTCAAGAAGGGAATTGGATAAATAGTTGATGGCGAACAGTTTGTCGAGCTCTGGGGAAAGTGTCTCATCCCATGTTTCTGTGATGCTACAATCCTCTCTCTCAGTGAGCTTTTTTTTCACCTGTAAACCTCACGGATTTAAATCCCGGCCGTGACGGCAGGAATTTTCTCACATTTAGTGTGCTGGTCCTCTTTTTCTCCCTCTATCATTCATTCTATTTCTCTCTGACTCTAACTTTCTTTCCGTGTGTCAGTGTCGCTTTATGTCTATCTCAGTTGCAGTCAATTTGTGTACGCTTTTCTCATTGGGGTTCTGTTTATCCGTCCAAATATGACTTTCTCTCCATCACTCTCTCCATCGCTCCCCATATCAGTTTACTCCATAACTTATGGTTTATGCTTTATGCGCTGGTTTAGTCTGAGATTGCTGATACTTGGTCGATGACGTGCATTTTACATTATTCATTCAAACATGTTCAGTGTTGACGGGAAGATTATATGTTCTGTGGGTTAAAGCAAGGGGGTTTGTTGTCTAGTTACGGACGACCAGTTCAATGCGTTAATTACCTAAGTGCTGTGTTTTGCAGTACAGCTTTTCACCATCCACAGTTTTTACTAGACATATATCCTCCCATGTTTGCAGTGTATGCAGACGTGTAGTTTGCTCTGCATTGAAAGTTCAATTTTAAGTCTCCAAGCGATTTGCCAAATTTGCAAGCAATGCACTGCAGCGTGCCCATGACGAGATCGCCGAGTTGTTAAGGCGTTTGAATTAAAATCCAACTGATGTATGTCTGCGTGGGTTCCAACCCACTGCAAGTAAATGTTCAATTAATTGGTTTGAGAATTAGACTTAATCCTTGTTTGTATGAAAGCGTGGAAGCGGTCCATAATCTCTGCAAATGATATATTTGTAATTCTCCCTTCGAGGCAACGTTTCTTTATTTATAATAGGTGTTTGCCAATTGACTGAACAAAGGAACAGGATTAGGCTATTTCGCCCCTTGTGCCTATTCGCCATTCTGTTAATTCTTGGCTGAGCTCTATCATAACTCCATCCATCTGCATTGGCTCCACGTCATTTTAACCAGTGTCAAGCAAAAGCTATCAATCTAAAATTAACATTTTTAATTGAGCTAGTATATCCTGCTTTTTGTAGAAGATAAATCCATCACCCTTTGCGCGAAGAAGATTTTCCTAACTTCTCTTCCGAATAGCCTGTCTCTAATTTTAACATTATGTCCTCTTGTCGGAAACTCCCCCACGAACGGTGAAAAAAGTTTTATCTCTATCTATCTTAACAATTCATTTCAAAACCTTTAAAATCTCAATAAAATCGCCACTTAACCTTCTATATTCCAGGGAGTACAGGCCAAGTTTATGTAATCTCTCCTCATAATTTAACCCGTGGCATTCTGGTAACATACTGGTGAGTATGAACTGAACACATTCCAATGCAGCCTATCATTTCTAAGGGTCCGTGCCCTTAAGGGGACAAGATATAATGGGTAGAAACAGCTTATTGCCCTTAGCAGAGGGCTCAACAATCAGCAGCCATACATTTATACTGATTGGAGAAGGTTTACAGGAGATGTGATGGGAAATTTCCACACGCAGATAGTTGTGGCTGTGTAAAACGCACTACCTAAAGAGTGGTAGAGGCAGATACGTTTAGCACATTTCAAAAGTATTTGGATGTGCAACTGAAACGCCGTAACGTGCAGGGTTATGGAGCTTAAGGTGGAAAGTGTGATTAGGCTGGGTAACAGTGGCGCGGACAGGATGGGCCGAAAATGCCTCGTTCCATGCTGTAAACTTCTATGAATCCATTATATTCTATAACTTAGAGGACTCCAGATATAGTCTAACTACATCTCTGTTCAGTTGAAGAACAACTTCCATTGCTTTATAGTCTAACCCCTAGTTATAAAGCCTAACATGCCATTAGTTCTTTCGAATATATTCCTAACTTGGTACTGCATTTTAGCGGTATGCGCACTGGGACTGCAAACCACTTTGGAAATCCATCCCTCCGAGCTGTGCTCCATTTAATTACTACTCGGATCTAAACTTTGTGATCTAAAATGGGTGACCATACTATTACCTGTTTGGAATCTATCTGCCACTGAATCGTCCATTCATTTAAACTATCAGTATATCTTTATAAGTATACGCTAACGTCTGTACTAATTACTACATCACCAATATTTGCATCATCGGCAAACTGGGATATCTGGCTGCCTGTTGTGCCTTCTTAATCTTTAAGAAATATAAAATGAAACAATTTCTTTAAAACTGACATTTTAAAACGTGCAATGCTTTGAAGCCCTGATAGGGTCTGTGCGAAGAGGAAGGTAGGAGTAAGATTTCAGCTCGATGACTCATTTGACCCTACAAATATACATCATGCAAGTGTGCGATGTTTTCAAACAGCAAAGGCACGAGCTTGCATTCCCGTAGCATCTTTCACGAACGTACGATGACCCAACTGCTCGCCGTTGCTCAGTTTGTGTTCCGACACGAACCCCAGCCTCCAGACATCATTACAGCCTTGGTCCAAATATGGCAACAAGTGATTAATTCTAAAATGAGGCGAGAGTGATTGCCCTTGACATCAAAGCAGCATTTGGCCGAATGTTTCAACAAGGAGGCTCCTAACGTTGAAGTCATCGCGGGGTTAATCTCCACTGCAGAAGACATACCTAGCCTAAAAGAAGATGATTGTGGGTGTTCGATGCCAATCATCTCAGCCCAGGCTACTCTGCAGGAGTTCATCTTCACCTGCTTCATCAATGATCTGCCGTTCATCGTGAAGTCAGAAGTGGGCATGATCTTTGAAGATTGATTTTTCCAACTCTAGTATCAACTCCGCAGAAAATGAAACAGGAAAAATATTATCTTTCCATTATTGTGGCGTGGTGAAAATCATTGAACTCCTTCTATAACAGCACATTGGTAGTAACATCACCTCAGTGACTGAACCATAAAACCATAGAAATTTACAGCACAGAAGGAAACCATTGAGCCCATCGTGTCCTTGCTAGCAGACAAAGCACGAGATTTTCAGGGTGCGGTGGTCAAGTGGTAAGCTGTCGGTCTCATAAACCATCTGGGCCGATCGAGATTGTATCACCTTAAATGCGACATTTTAAAGCTTTTTCCTTTTTGACGATCAAAACACTTCATAATTTTGAACTTATGTCATAAATCGCCTCTAAACGTTTTCTATTCCAATGAGAAAAATCTTTCTGACAGGTGCTAGTCCGATTATCCCAATATGTATGAAAATTTAAATCTCGTATTAAAACCACACTGTCTTGACGACACGTTTGTCTAATCTCTACGTTTATATATTCTAGTACTTCACAGCTACGACTAGGGGGCCTATGCACAACTCCCACTATTGTCTTCAATCCTTTCCTATCTCTTAATTCTACCCGTAAAGTCTCCACGTCCGGTTTATCTGAAGTTAGATCCTCGCTTAGAACTGAATCATAGAATCATAGTTATTTACAGCATGGAAGAAGGATATTTCGGCTCATCCGGCCAACGCGGCCAACAAAGAGCTATTCAGCAGAATCCCATGTTCCAGCTTTTAGTCCGTAGCCCTGTCGATTATTGCACTTCAAGTGCATATCCAAGCGTGTTTTAAATGTGGTGAGGGTTTCTGCCTCAACCACCATTTCAGGCAGTGAGTTCCAGACTCCCAACTTGCTCTGGTTGAAGAGATTTCCCGCCAAATCACCTTTAAACTTGCTACCAATGACTTTAAATCTATGTCCCCTGTTTGTTGACCAATCTGCTCAGAAAAATAGGTCCTTCCTGTCCAGTCTCTCTCTACCCCTCATAATTTTGAACACATCAATAATGTTTCCCCTCAGCTTCCTATATTCCAATGAAAACAAACCCAGCCTACCGCATCATTACTCATAGCTAAAATTCCCCAGTCCAGGGACATTCTCGTAAATCTCTTTTGAACCTTCTCTAGAGCAATTACATCTTTCCTGCAATGACGTCTACGCAGTATTCTAGCTGTCGCCCAAGTAATGTTTTATATAGCTCAAGCATAACTTCACTGCTCTTGTACAATATACCTCGGCGAATAAAGGTAAGTATGCCACATGCCTTCTCAAACAGCACGTTTTCTTTGAAACCTGAAACAGGCAATGATATAAATACTACAACAACAACAACTTGCATTTTTGTTGCGCCTTTAACAGAGTAAGACGTCACACGACGCTCCACAAAAGCTTCAGACAAATCAAATGACACTGAGATGGAGCCACATAAAAGAAAAATTACGGCAGATACCCCGAAGCTTGGTTTTAAGGAGCATCCATTTGGACATCTTTTTGAAACACCCTATGCCAGGAATATTAATCAGTGTTATTTCCTCTAGGTCTGAAATTTGTGAAAAGTTGACTTTTGAATTGGACCCATGGGTGTCGATTTCATACGATTACATAGGATAGTCAATGCAAAAACAGGCTATTCGGCACAACCTGTCAATGTCGTCGTTTGTGGTCCACTGGAGCATCCTCCCCTCTTTCCACATCCAGCACTATAGCACAGCCCTCCAGTCAGTTCTCCCTCATATATTTATCAAACCTTAATTACATGAATCTATAATATTTGATTCAACTACTCTGGTGGTAGCGAGTTCTACATCCGTACAACTCTCTGGATAAAGAAGATTCTTCTTAATTCGCAATTTGATTTGTTGCTAATTTTTTTTAATTGATGGTCTCTAGTAGTGGCGTGGTCAATTAGTTCGTTGCGTGCAATCTTATATTCGTTCATGTAATTCTGCCGAAAAATCAACCATCTATTGCAGTCAATGATCTGAAGTAAAGGAAGGCTGTTTGCTTTAAGAATCTAATGGCACGTTTTCATCATTAACCATCTGGTTGCATGGGCAGAGCAAGCTGTGTCGTGGGCTTTCTTGCACAAAATTTATCTTTGTGCACAAGAAGCAGGAGATTGAAATACTGACAGAAGAATTAGGAACAGGAGTAAGCCATCTAGCCCCTCGAGCCTGCTCCACCACTCAACAAGATCATGGCTGATCTGGCCGTGGACTGAACTCCACTTACCCACCCGCTGCCAATAACCCTTAATTCCCTTATTGGTTAAAAATCTATCTAACTGTGATTTGAATACATTCAATCAGCTAGGCTCAACTGCGTCCCTGGGCAGATAATTTCGCAGATTCACAACCTTCTGGGAGAACAAATTCCTTCTCAACTCGGTGTTAAATTGGCTCCCCCGTATTTTGAGGTTGTGCCCGCAAGTTCTAGTCTCCCCAACCAGTGGAAACAACCTATCTGCCTCTATCTTGTCTATTCCTTTTATTATTTTAAATGTTTCTCTAAGATCACCATTCATCCTTCTGAACTCCAACGAGTAAAGACGCAGTCTATTATCATAAGGTAAACCCCTCCTCTCCGGAATCAGCCCAGTGAATCGTCTCTGTACCCTCTCCAAAGCTAGTATATTCTTCCCTAAGTAAGGTGACCACAACTGCATGCAGTACTCCAGGTGCGGCCGCAGCAATGCCCTATACAGTTGCAGCAGGACCTCCCTGCTTTTGCACTCCATCCCTCACGCAATGAAAACTAACATTCCATTCGCCTTCCTGATTACCTGCTGCACCTGCAAACTAACTTTTTGGGATTCATGCACAAGGACCCCTAGGTCCCTCTGCACTACAGCATGTTGTAATTCCTCCCCATTCAAATAATATTCCCTTTTACTGTTTTAATCCAAGGTGGATGACTTCACATTTTCAGACATTGTATTCCATCTGCCAAACCTTACCCATTGGCTTAACCTATCTAAATCTCGTTGCAACCTCTCTGTGTCCTCTGCACACCCACTCTCCCACTAATCTTTGTGTCATACCTTCCCCACAAGTGGAACCACTCTGTATCTACTCTATCAAAATCTTTCAAGATATTAAGGAGCTCTATTAGTTCACCACTCAGACTTCTCATTTCATGACAAAATAAATTCAGCTTGTCGATTCTTTCCTGATAGTATACCATCTTCCCTGCACCCGATCCAGTGTCTTGCTAGTTTATTTTATAATATGGCGACCAGAATTGCACACAGTACTCCTAATGTTGTCTAACTGTAGAGAGTTCGATATTGGTCGGTTTTGAAACCGGCTTGGCCAGGCTGACTGGTCTATTTAAAAGGGCCCGCACCTCATCTTTTGAGGAGACAGTTCACAGGCATCCTGTAGTAACTGAAGGATGGTTGCTTACAGAAGCTGATTGTACATTTTCAACATTGTCGATCTGGGTGCACGGGCAGGACAGGTCGTGACAGGGACTTGTTGCAGTGTAATTCTGTATGGATGTAAAAAGCCTGAAATGGAATAGTTGAGTTGTGCTAGATGGCAGACGAGAGGTTAAGGCGATGGAGTGCAAATCGATTGTGTCAATTTACTTTGTTAAGCGTTTGTTGCTGATAAACCTTCCAAGCATTTGACTGAATATTACATAAATTAGGCATTGAATCCAAATCTCATCAAAACTGTAATTTCCTGGTACCATTATGGTACATACCAGAAATAAACACCTTATCCATTATGCTGCGGGCTCAATGACTAAGTCACGGTGATTTCTTACGTTTTTCTTGATATGCCAACTGAATTTACTGACTGGAAGAATTGTATTAACTCCACGTGATCGGCTCGGCTCATCCTTGGGCCGAATTGCGAGTGGTGCGAGCAAATTCTGGAACTGAGTCATTACTGTTCTTTAAGGAAGGGTAAATGCCCCCTATACGTCCTGCTATACACGTGGGCAGAGTCCAATCCAACTCCCATGATGCTTAATCCCCTCTTAGTGGGACTGGAGAACCATTTTCAAGAAAGAGGCTCATGGTCTGCTCAGCAGAAATCAATCTTCTGCGTGTTCTTTCAGCCAGCTTTCCAACTGGCTTCCAACAGCCGTGCGAGCATTGCTGACTATTCCAATACAACAATATTGGAATGTCTTTACAAAACTAGTTTTGAAACGTGACCTGTATTATCACATAAGATTTTGAAGCATTAATAGCTTTATATTGTCGTCTGTGTCGGCATCCACTTAAGGCACACTCTACGTTAAGACAACTATATTCGATGCTGCTTTATTTCACTGCGAGCGCGAAGGGACATATCTGTGACGATATTTGCCCCTTATTTACACCATTCCTGTCCTATAGTCCACGTCTTTCGATACCCATTGCTGAACTTGTTGCTGGTTAGATCAGCCCAGTCCGTCCATTTAAAAGTGAGAACCCAATCAGCGAAAAGCAGAGAAATATAAGAGGCAGAGACAGGGAGAGATAGAAAGAAGCATGCGAAGACAATAACAGAAATGATCATTGCAGCTTGAGGGAAATCCTTTTGCTCTCTTGAAATGTTGTAAAAGCGTAAAGGATAATTGGGCGACAGTTTAAACGTGCCTCCCGCCCTGGCGGATCTCTCAGGCTCTGCAAGATGGAAATGCAGCCCGGCAGCTACAGCTCTTACTTATTCAAGCACTGAACGGAGCTTCAAACAGTACAGCGGCGAGCAGGTAAACCTGAGTGGATTTCAGGCCCAAAACATTAAAACTTCTGGCTATTGCAGACAGTTGTGGTTTGCTGCAAACAATTACTTTCCAGCCTCGGAACAAGCCAATCCTGTCCTGCAGGGCTATGGGGAAAGGACAGGGGAGAGGAACTAGCTGAGAGCTGGCATGCTCTCGATGGGACGAATGGATTCCTGCTGTGCGGTAACCATTCTATTAATTTACATTTGGACTTTGATGGGAATCGAATCAATAAGTTTGAATGTTTCTATGGAACTGAATCGGCGAGAAGTCCAATGCACGAGCCACTGAAACACTGAGCACAACATTTTTAGTGAAATGTTCAGGAAAATCATTGTTTCTTTTGAATGTGGTGCAGGAATTATGTGGAGATCACCAATGCATTTACATATCTTCTCTTTGAAATCGAGTGTTTTTCCGGCACATTATTATTTACATCAGAGTTATTGATTAAATGTCAAAACGCCTCCACTCCATCCCACATATATGTAAATTTTTCATCCTCCGCTGCAATATTGTGTGCTGGAATAACACAGTGAATATGTAGGTAACATTTGGGGATACATCAATTGTACCTTCGAATGCTGTCGAAATGTCACAAGCAAAGCGATCAGCTGTAGTAGGTGAGGCTCGTGCTTACAACCTCGGCCTTTCTAGGTGCTTACACTGTCATATAAGTACTGCGCCATATGCAATTCCGTCGCTGGAATTATGTGCGGATGCTGTGTGGTATTAGTGCTTCCATCATACAGCTGCCTATTCCACCTATCTTATAATTCCTCCCCTAAAAATCTATCGAGGTTGGGGCAATTGACATCTTCAAGTTTCGCATTGATCGATTTTTGTTGGGCAAGGATATGAAGATTTATGGAATCATTGCAGACAAATGGATTTAAGAATTAATCAAAAGGGACAGAAACAGAAACAGCTGCAAACAAACATAGCATTTTATTCATATTTAACAGCAACAATATATGTGCCGTGCGCAACTATGCTGTGTTCAGAGAAAAACGCCGAAGCTTCCGAAACTCCCGTGGCTTTTCTGTGG
The DNA here is from genome assembly GCF_044704955.1 of Pristiophorus japonicus. Taxonomy (NCBI): domain Eukaryota; kingdom Metazoa; phylum Chordata; class Chondrichthyes; family Pristiophoridae; genus Pristiophorus; species Pristiophorus japonicus. Next base: position 2,199,392 of record NW_027250723.1, on the reverse strand, counting down.
CTCTTTCCTCTCTTCCCTTCCTCCTGCAAGCTGAGAGTTTTTAAACCTTGTTTTGAATGTTGCTCTGGGCGAGGGCGTTCCACATTCTCAGAACCATCTCTACCGTTTCATTGCTTGATTTCTATGTTTATTAATTCTGAAACTCCTTGATCTACAATGGTAGCGCTTGCGACAATATATTAAAAGGCGGCTTATTGGAAACACGTTGTGATCATAGTTTGGTTTTGTACATAATTGAATCTATATCACTCAAGAGGGAATGTTATATTTACAATAAACTATATCTTGTATAAATGTTGGTTCATTCGCTCCCTAGTGCCAGATGAGGAATTGTTTGATCCCCTCATTTATTTCATGTGGGGAACAGGCACGGGTATTCATTCAGAAATAACCCACAGATTGACACTGAGATAACCGCAGCAAGAGAGACAGACAGCACCTTGGTACATGGCGGAAGAGACAAGAGAGATGGACAAATAGGAAACGGCCTCAAACTCTGAAAAGTGCAAACATCACATGCAAAAGCATTGGATGCTCTCGGTGAGGCTCGAACGCACAACCTCGGCATTTCCCGGGCCTGTAGTGATTTATAAGTACCGCGCGCTAACCGGTTGCGCCACTAGAGCTACACAGCCTACGGTCTTAGTGCTCCCATCATATAGCTGCCTGTTTTATCTGTCTTACAAGGAGAAAGGCAAAGAATTATCGAATCATTCAACACAGAAGGAAGCTGTTCATCCCACCGTGTCTGTGCCGACTCTCTGCAAGAAGCCTTCAGTTAGTGAGACTCCATAGATTTTCGCCATAGACGTGTTTTATTTTTTGTATAAATTTTTGTTATTTGTAATGAATTTGGATGTCCATGCGGCAAATTTATAAATATATTTGTGCATCTATCTGTGAGTTGTAAATTAAATTGTGTGGAACATTGATAATCAAATTATCTGTGTTCATATATGTGTTATTCTAAATGTATTTGTTTTTATGTCTTTTTTCTTCATGAATTTATCTCTAAGTATCTCCGTCCTATACTTGTATTTACTTTTATTTGCGAGGAGTTTACAGGTAACATAGATACTAAGATATAAACAGCAAATACATATATAACAAACACAGATACTCCACAATACTATTATAAATAACTTTGTTGCATTCAAATACATAAACACTAACACAGATATACAAAATATATTTATATCCCACAGAACAATTTGCAACTTAACACAGAGACACCAAAATATATTTAGAGCTATCTCTGATCAAAGAATATTTTACTCCTTACGGTCCTCAGCAAATTCTGCTGTGCCTGTGTTTCCTCTGCTTATGCTCAGTGTAAGGGAAGGTTTAGCCGAACCGGGGTCTATCGTTTCCCAAGGATGAGCTGATGTGCGCTGTCTGAGGACACGTTCACTGCTATCGTTAAAATATAAAAATCATCTGGAATTGTGAATAAATGCATAATTAGAACATCTACAGATGTTTCATCCTGGTACACAAATGCATTGCCAAATTAGTTCAACCCCTCACCCGCCCCAGTTGTTAAACTTCCCGCGAGTGCATTGGTCCAAGCTCTATTGATGTACAACCCGACCGAATGGAACAGGTCCCTCCTGCGCCAGAACTGGTCCCAATGCCCCATGATTGTGTAGCCCAACCTCGTGCACCGTTTATCCAGACATACGTTGCTATTTCTAAACTCAATAGCGCGGGGCACTGGGAATAATCCATAGAATTCCTTTGTGGTCCTGCTCATTAATTTCCTCAATTGCACCTGAAACTCTGATTAAAGGAACTCAACCCCTTGTTTCGTTATGTCATTGGTTAGCACATAGATCACGGCTTATGCTGCTCCCTTTCGCCCCTGAAAATGTTCTGCACCCACTCAGTGATGTTCTTTGCCTGGCAGAAGGGAGGATGCACACCACGCATGACTCACGTTTGCCGTTGCAGAAAGGTACTGACATTCGAATCCCCAATGACGTCATCTTATGTTACTTTTTCGTTTCAGAATCAAATAACTGCGAATCCTGTAAATCTGAAATTAAATCAGAAAATGTTAGCGATACTCAGCCAGTCAGGCAGCATCTATGGAAAGTTTTCTGATGACGGCGTTGTGATTAAATTTGATTGACGTGAAGCGTCAACAATGCAATCCAGATACGGTCCGATATTGTAATCCCAAAGCACCAGTTTGTGAGTATTGAAACCAATGCGGTTACCACGCATTAATCTGGGAGTTAAATTGTTGCTGCTGTTCTGGTAAAGTCGCAACAGCAGAGGACTGCAATGAAATATCCAAGTATTTAAGATAAATCATATGTTTTACAATTAATAAAACGAGCCAGTTCCAAAAGACATTCAATCTTCAAAACGGTTAACTACCGCCGTTTAATTTTCGGCATGTCTGCCGGGGTAAAACTCAGGTATTGGCTGTTTTTTTTAATTGCAGTTCATTGCTGTTGCGACGAGTTTACTTTGAACATTCTCCCTTTAAACATTCTCACAGCGGCCGGCTGACTGGTTCACGAGTTCTCGACATCAATGTTGACTCACCCCTGTGACCGCCACCTAGTGGTTAGGATGCAGCGCTCGCTCCTTGTCGGCACATGTTCGATGCCCATTCAGGGATTTATTAAATTAAAATGAAGCTTAATAAATTAATTTCATAACATGCTGTGAAAGATTTATAATTATTGCAATCGCCATTGACAACTTGTCAGGTTCTGTTTCAGACTGATGGAAATACATGGCAACAGAGAGCTTGCCAAACTTCCAACAATTGAGTTCCAAAAGGGCACGTACGATGTCAGCACGCAACCGTCGAGGCCCCTCAAGTGCGCTTCTCAGAGCGCGATGTGATTGCGCCGAAAACTGGCACTGGGACAGTCAAAATGCCTTTTGACAGATCCAACGCATCCCCGAGAGAAGGGTGCTTGAGGTCGGAGATTTGCGCGATTTTCTCAACTCTTGCCTAGAAGATCTCCTTCAAAATCTTACACTTGGTAAAGGTGACAGAGAGATAGATAGGCAGGGGGAGACAGTTATGTGCATGTCACAGAAAGAGAGAGACAGACATGGTGGTTTTGATGCAGAGGAGACTGTCCTGAAAGAAAGAAAGCGAGACAGAGATTTTGAAAGAGAGAGAGAGAGACAGACGAGGGGGAGGGGGGACATAGAAACGTAGAAACATAGAAAATAGGTGCAGGAGTAGGCCATTCGGCCCTTCCAGCCTGCACCGCCATTCAATGAGTTCATGGCTGAACATGCAACTTCAGTAGCCCATTCCTGCTTTCTCGCCATACCCGTTGATCCCCCGAGTAGTAAGGCCTACATCTAACTCCTTTTTGAATATATTTAGTGAATTGGCCTCAACAACTTTCTGTTGTAGAGAATTCCACAGGTTCACCACTCTCTGGCTGAAGAAGTTTCTCCTCATCTCGGTCCTAAATGGCTTACCCCTTATCCTTAGACTGTGACCCCTGGTTCTGGACTTCCACAGCATTGGGAAATTTCTTCCTGCATCTAACCTGTCTGAACCCGTCAGAATTTTAAACGTTTCTATGAGGTCCCCTCTCATTCTTCTGAACTCCAGTGAATACAAGCCAAGTTGACCCAGTCTTTTTGATAGGTCAGTCCCGCCATCCCTGGAATCAGTCTGGTGAACCTTCGCTGCACTCCCTCAATAACAAGAATGTCCTTCCTCAGGTTAGAAGACCAAAACTGTACACAATTCTGCAGGTGAGGCCTCACCAAGGCCCTGTGCAACTGTAGCAACACCTCGCTGCCTCGTAATCAAATCCCCTCGCTATGAAGGCCAACATGCCATTTGTTTTCCTAACCGCCTGCTGTATCTGCTTGCCAACCTTCAATGACTGAAGAACCATGACACCCAGGTCTCGTTGCACCTCCCCTATTCCTAATCTGTCACCATGCAGATAACAGTCTGTCCTTCTGTAGTTACCACCAAAGTTAATAAACTCACATTTATCCCCATTATACTTCATCTGCCATGCATTTGCCCACTCATCTAACCTATCCAAGTCGCTCTGTAGCCTCATAGCATCTTCCTCACAGCTCACACTGCCACCAAACATAGTGCCATCCGCAAATTTGGAGATACTACATTTAATCCCCTCGTCCAAATCATCAATGTACAATCCAAACAGCTGGGGCCCCAGCACAGAACTTTGCGGTACCCCACTAGTCACTGCCTGCCATTATGAAAAGTACCCATTTACCATGACTCTTTGCTTCCTGTCTTACAATCAGTTCTCAATCCATGTCAGCACACTACCCCCAATCACATGTGCTTTAACTTTGCACATTTATCTCTTGTGTGGGACCTTGTCGAAAGCCTTCTGAAAGTCCAAATATACCACATCAACTGGTTCTCCCTTGACAACTATTTCTAAACATCCTCAAAAAAATTCCAGAGGATTTGTCAAGCATGATTTCCCTTTCACAAATCCATGCTGACTTGGACGTATCATGTCACCTCTTTCCAAATGCGCTGATATGACATCCTTAATAATTGTTTCCATCATTTTACCCAATACCGATGTCAGGCTGACCGGTCTATAATTCGCTGTTTTCTCTTTCCCTCCTTTTTTAAAAAGTGGGGTTACATTGGCTACCCTCCACTCGATAGGAACTGATCCAGAGTCAATGGAATGTTGGAAAATGATTGTCAATGCATCTGCTATTTCCAAGGCTACCTCCCTAAGTACTCTGGGATGCAGTCCATCAGGATTTATCGGCCTTCAATCCCATCAATTTCCCCAACACAATTTCCCGACTAATAAGGATTTCCTCAGTTCCTCCCCCTTACTAGACCCTCTGACCCCTTTTATATCCGGAAGGTTGTTAGTGTCCTCCTGAGTGAATACCGAACCAATGTACTTGTTCAATTGGTCCGCCATTTGTTTGTTTCCCGTTATAACTTCCCCTGATTCTGACTGCAGGGGACCTAGGTTTGTCTTTATTAACCTTTTTCTCTTTACATATCTATAGAAACTTTTGCAATCCGTCTTAATGTTCCCTGAGCCACCTTCCCTTTTTTATTTTTACGCCAGACAGGAATGTACAATTGTTGCAGTTCATCCATGCGGTCTCTAAATGTCCGCCATTGCCCATCCACAGTCAACCACTTAAGTATCATTCGCCAATCTATCCTAGACAATTCACGCCTCATACCTTGAATGTTACCCTTCTTTAAGTTCTGGACAATGGTCTCTGAATTAACTGTTTCATTCTCCCTCCTAATGCAGAATTCCATCATATTATGGTCACTCTTCCCCAAGGGGCCTCGCCCAACGAGATTGCTAATTAATCTTATCTCATTACACAACACCCAGTCTAAGATGGCCTCCCCCCTAGTTGGTTCCTCGACATATTGGTCTAGAAAACCATCCCATCTGCACGCAAGGAATCCTGCTCCACCGTATTGCTTCCAGTTTGGTTCGCCCAATCTATTTGCATATTAACGTCACCCATTAAATGCTGCACCCTTATTGCATGCACCTCTAATTTCCTGTTCGATGCCACGGAGTGATGACAGAGTGAGTTAATTATGGTGGGGGATATAGAGAACGACAATACTGAGGGGAGTGGGCGGCAAGACCGACCGACAGGTGAGAAACGGATGGAGACAAACTGGATAGGTGGGAGATGTGATGGATGACAAAAAGAGAGATAGACGTGGAAGGCAGAAGGGAGGAGGCAGGCGGCGGAGAATGATGGAAGGGGGAAGTGCGTGACAGACAGGGTAGGCAGAAATGGAAGACTGACGATTGCAGATAGAAAGCGACAGACAGAGGCAGACGGGGTTGAATGGTGGAAGGGGACAGTAATTGACAGGCAGGGGAGACAGAAGGGCGTTAGCCAGAAAGATAACACACTTGGCTGAGTTCGAGATAAAGAGAGAGAGACAGACAGTGGGGTGAGGCAGTGAGAGTGGGAGAGAGGGGATGAGACAGACGTGTAAGAGACAGTTAAATATAGAGTTTGGTGAAACAATCGGGGCAAACAGGGCGAAACGGCGAGAGCAACAAATGGGGCAGACAGCAACGGCAGACAGATGAGGAGACAGAGGCAGAGAAAGAGGCATACAGGAGAGACAGGACCAGAAAGACATATGAGGTGTCAGAATGAGAGGGACATACGGCGGATCAGAGCGAGAGACAGACACGGGTAGGAGGCTGTGGAGAGAGATAGAGTAATGGAGACTGGCGGTGGAAAAAGACAGATGGCAAGACAGAGAGAGGCAGGTGGGGGAGAAAGAAGGAGGAGACAGACCTGGAAAACACCGAGAGAGAGAGCGAGAGAAACCACAGGGTAGCAGAGTGGGAATGTTACGGAACTACTAATCCAGAGGTCTAGTCTGAAGATCGCCGAGATGGAAGTTGAAATCCTGCCATGGCAGCTGCAGAATTTAAATTGAGTTAATTACATGAATCTGGATTGAAAGAGCTAGTATCAGAAATGACCATGTTAATACTGGATTGTCATAATAATCCATCTGGTTCACTAATGTTCACTAATGTCCTTCAGGTGATGAAATATGCCCTCCTTTCCTGGTCTGGGCTGTACGTGATACCAGACGCGGAGCAATGTGGTTGACACTTCAATGCCCTCTACAATGGCCCAGCGAGACATTCAGTTGAATCAAACTGCAGCGACAAAGTCGGCACTGCGGGAGTCTCTTCACCACACGGACTGCAGCGGTTACAAATAGTCGGCTCACCACCACATTCTCCGGGGTAGTTTCAGAAGGGCAATAAAAGAAGGAAGGCCTTGGTAGCGACGCCCACATTTCTGAATTAATTTTTTAAAAAACTTTGGAGACAGGGAAAGAGGCCGACAGAGAGAGATATAGCGACAGAGGCAGACGGCGGGGTAATAGATGGGTCAAACAAAGTAACAGAGATGAAGAGAAATGAGGAGACAGACGTGGGGAGAAAGTGGAAGAGAACCAGAAGGCGGAGTCAGATGGACAGCTCGGCGAGATAAAGAGAGATAAAACATGTGACGGTGACAGAGAGAATGAGAGATTGATAGACAGGGACAGACGGGTTTGATGAAGAAGTGTGCACACGTGTGGAGGGTTAGAGTGGGTCAGACGCGTGAGAGAAATGGTCAGAAAACAGAAAAGACAGGGAGAAAATGACGTGGTAGACAAAGAAAAAAGCTGGGGGAGCGAGAGACAGAGAGAGAAAGCAACAAACTGGGTGTGTTGGGATAGTGATTGACTGGAAGAATGATGCATTGCGACATGCTGCGGTAGATAGATGATATGTTACAAAGACAAAGGCTGAGACGGTGCTTGACGGGAATCGGAAAACTGGTGAGCCAGAGGGGCAGCAGAGAGAGCGAGAGAAAGACAGGCGAGAGATAGGAAGGTGATAGAGAGCGGCGGGGCGTGGGGACAGAAAGAGAGAGAGACCTACAGGAGGTGATAGAGAGAGAGCGAGAGACCGTGTGGTGGAGATAACCGACTAGAAATGTAAAAGAAGGATACAGAGTGGGTGAGGCTGATTGTTGTAGACAGACGGAAGGATGTAGAAGGGGAGAGAGATAGAGCAGAGGGAAACGGGCAAGACAGAAATAGAACAGACGAATCAGAATGACACATAAAATTTAAGGAGAGAGAGAGCAAGACTGGGGAGACATAGAGGGTGACAAACGGGGGAGCTAAACAGGAGGCAGACAGGGAGGTAACGACAGAGACAGACAGTGAGAGAGAAATGTTGACAGAGGGGGGCGCCAGACGGACGGAGCACAGCAAGGGACAGACTCGAGAGACTGACGGGAGAGGGAAGGAGGGGGAGAGACTGATGGGCACAGACGGGGAGACAGATATAGAGATAACAGCAGAGGAAAGCAAAAGACAGTGGGAGTCAGATGGAGAGACAGGCGGGAGGGGCACAGAGAAAGACAGACGGGTGTTACACAAGTGGCGCGAAAGACGCGGAGTGACATGTTGGGTAAGAGAGTGTTGGAAACAGATGGCGAGACAGAAAGAAAGACAGACGTGAGGAGACAGAGAACGACAAACAAACGGGGAAGCACTTTCCAGTTCCGCTCTCTCGTCCAATTTTAGAGAATAAAAATGTAATTGGCACTGTAAATAGTGTCTTGGAACATAACGTTGCAAAGAGATGCTTATTATGTGTTTGTGAAAATAACTATGCAAATATAGGTCCCAGTGACGAAGTGTAAATTATTTCATATTGAACCTAAGACAGATGGATTAGAGTATATTATACTTAGAAAATGTGCCTGACAATTGATATTTAGAGGTGCAAGTGCTGAAATCTCTCCGAATCCCCCTGTTTTTGGTGGTCATAATTCCCCTGTTTCTTAAACTCCTAATTTCCATGTACCCGGAGCTCTGAATTCCACTGTTTCAAGAGCTCCTAATTCCTCTGTTTCAGGAGCTCCTTATCCCTCTGTTTCAGGAACTTCTAATTCCCCTGTTTCTGGAGCTCCTTATCCCACTGTTTCTGAAGCTCATAATTCAGCTGTTTCTGGAGATCCTTATCCCTCTGTTTCAGGAACTCCTTATGGATCTGTTTCTGGAGATCCGAATTCTCCATTTTCTTGCATTCCTCATTTCTCTATTTCAGCAGCTTCTAATTCTCCAGTTTCAGGTGCTCCTCATTTCCCTGTGTCAGGAACTCCAGATTACCCTTTTTCTGGCGCTCCAATTACACTGTTTCTGCAGCTCCTCGTTCTACTGTTTCAGTAGCATCTTTGTCCCATGTTTTGGAGTAAATAATGCCCCTGTCATTGGAGCTCATAATTCCGCTGTATCAGGTGATCCTAGTTCACCTCTTTGTTCAACTGCTAACTCTCCTTTTCTGCTGCTCCTAATTATCCTGATTTATAACGTAAAGTGCTGGAGCTCTTAATTTTCCTCTTCCTAATTACCCGAATTACCCTATATCTGGCGCTCCTACTTTCCCTGATTATGATGCCCTCTCCTAACTTCCCAGTATTTGGAGCTAAGAATTCCATTGTAACTGTAGCTGTCTCGTAATATTCCTGTTTATGGAGCTCTCTAGTAATTTTCAGGTTTCTGTTACGGTCTCCTAATTCCCCCGTACCTGGAGGTGCTAATTCCCCTGTTTCTGTTGATCCTAATTCTCCGTGTTTCTGGAGATCCTAATTCAACTGTATCTTGATCCTATTTCCCATCATTCTAGGGCACTCTCATTCCGTTGTTTCTGGAGATCAACCAATGCTGATGTTTCTGGAGCTCCTAATTACCTTGTTTCCGGAGCTCCGAATTCCTGTGATTCCGGAGCTCCTAGTTCCCCTTTTCTGCTGCCCCATCCCAATTCTTTCATTTTATGAATATCCTAACTCCGCTGTTTCAGCAGCTCCGACTTCTACTGTATCTGGTGCATTTAATTCCAGGAATGTACACAACCTGAAGTAATGAAAGCCGTTTGCTTTAACAAGCTGATGGCACATTTTCAACATTGTCGATCTGCTTGCATAGGCAGGACAAGCGGTGAAGTGGACATTCTTGCAGAATATTTTTGTTTGGATGCAGAAAGCAGGACTTTGAATGCCTAGCGTTGCTTCAAACGGGAGAGGAGGTGGCCCAGAGTTTAATGCGAATAACTGCTAATCCATTGTGATCGGCATGCGTGGCTCCGAATCCCATACTCGTCCTTATTGTGCAAAACGTTTGAAGCCTCTTGTTGTTTTGTCAATCACATAAAACCTCATGGACAAATTTGCATTTTACTGTCAAGGATGCTGTACTTTGGTCATGTCATGTCTCAAATGAATATAGGGCCTGTAATTCCAGCCTCACTGGGCCTGCACGGTGTAAGTACGCAACCGGCAAGGACCCACAAAAGCCCTTCTTTGGCGTGCGATGCACATGCACTGAAAACCAGGTTTTCCAATGTCAACTTCTTGCTTGTCAGACCCAACGTTTCTTCAGGAGAAGGACAATCGCGTGAGTACGTACTATTCGCCCATCAATTGCCCAGCGAATGTCCTTAAATTGCTTGCGCCTGGGAAAAGCAGGTGCATAGCCTGCTTTTATCAGCGTAAGTGTTTTATAACATGTAAAAAATATAAAAACATAAAAACCACTAAGGAAGGTTTATTTTAAACCCTAAATATCAACATTTAAAAAAATCTGAATAATATATTTTTTTCCAACACATTTGTTAACTTAAATTTAAATTAATATTACATACATGAGGTCTTTTTTTTTACTTTTATGTGTGTTTGGGTGATGGGGGCGTTTTCATTCGTCATGCTGAGAATCCCGACTTCCGGAGATGCTATTATTACGAATGATAATACTGTACCTTCATTGGCTGTCCAGAGCCACGTGAATCCAGCTTCTCCCTCCGCAGCACCAAGACGTGAATGCACTGCGAAGCGCGGGAAGAGAAGGTCTCAGATGCGGAGGCTGCAGGAGCAAAAGGTAGGTGTGGAACGTTATCACTATTTGCAGCCGAGCGCCTGGGGTAAGCCGAGCACAATGACTTCAGGCCCAATATATTCATCAAAGGTAAAATTTACGTTCTTATGTTGTTATTCGCAGGACTATGGAGAGGGGAACTAATTTGTCGGCTCTCTCAGAGACACAGCACAGCCACGTTGGGCCGAATAGTTTTCTTTACTACCGTCAGAATATGCCGCTTTAATATAGAATGGGTTACGCACTTTACTGTCGGCTGCTCGTTGGTCGAGGGATATGAACCTCTCTTTGTGATATTCACAGTGGAAATGCGAGAGGTCACCGATCAGTTTGTGTCTGTCTAAACCGATTTGCTGTCAGTCCAGGATCAATCTGTGTCTGTTTTCAAAGCGATTTGCTCTCAGTCCAGGGTCATTCTGGGCCGGTTTAAAATTAAAGAACTCTCAGTCCAAGAACATTCTATATCTGATTCACAGGGATTTGCTTTCAGTCCCACAAATGTCTGTGTCTGTTTAAAAGGGATATGCTATCAGTCCCAGATCATTATGTGTCTGGTTAAAAGGGATGTGCTGTCTATTCCAGATTTCAAATTTCAAATTTCAAAAACTGCCTTTGGAGGGTGTAGGAATTTTAGTTTGTTTGTGAGTTTGTGTAAGAGAGAGAGGGAGAGAGTGCAAACAAATTGTGCGATCGTGCATGGCATTTAATATCATGTGTGAAAAAAGGCATTACATGGAATTTGAACCCATGCCGATTTGCTTGAACACTCCTTCGTGGAATATCTTACAGGAGAAGAATCTGCTGTGGGATCTTGCCATTCCACATCTGAAAAAAGGCAAAAAACACAAGTTAGAAACAAATGGATTTCAGCCAGGGCTTGCGTGTGGGTTTTGTGATATAATGAGTTTAACCACCTTATTTTCAAATTCAAATCAAATCAAAACAGGACAATACAAGACATGACTGACTGACTGACTTTGTTTTTATATATATATATATTTATAAGTATATAAGTGTGTGTGTGTGTGTGTTTGTGTGTGTGAGTGTATACTTATGTGCAATGTATACCTCTCCGCTTTTTAACTTTCACAATAAATGTGCTTTTTCTGATCTGCCTGCACTGGACTCGATTGCTTTTGTCCACTTTCACAGCACAAGCAGCTGCTGTCGGATCCTGACATTGCACATCTGAAAAACAGCAGACAGACACACGTCACTTTAAAAGTTCGCCGTTGCCTCCCACATCTTCCCTCGAGGCTTGTCTTCCACCATGGGCTGACGGTGCCTGTTGGTATTTACTGCGTGCACACACTTATCTCCAATGGTAAACATCTAGACACAGACGGCCTTCGTTCAAAAAATAAATAAATGATTAATTAATGATATATTTATTGAAATCAAATCAATTTCAATTTTTGTTAACTAAAATTCTTATCAATACATTTCTTAAAAAATTAAGCAGATAAATGTTATTAAATTGTTTTTTTTCTGGAGGGTTTTACTTCCCTCCGTCCTTCCTGCCTGTCTATCACCTGGGGCTTCAATCACCTTCCCAGACCCGCGTGGTCCTGAGCCCCACGCTCATTCACGCACAGCACAGTTGCCTTCAGCGATCATAGAAATCCCACTTTATTCTTTTAAAAGAGAACTGCTATCAGTGAAGGGTCATTCTACACCGGTGTAAAAGGGATGTGCTTGCAGTCCCGGATCATTCTGTGTCTGTTTAAACGGGATGGTTGTAAGTTTCGGTTCACAATCTTTCTCTTCAAGACAGATTTTCGCACAGTCCCGGATCTCTATGTATATTTTGAAAAGGAGTCTGATTTCAGTTGTGATGACCGAATTGTTAAGCTGTTGTGTTCCAAGTTCGAAGCCCAGCTAAAGTGCGCACCCAGATCGCAGCGCTTCTGTTCATTTACTTGAAATATGCTCATCTTTTCCAAAACCCACTCCTTTGTACAGCTATTGCCCCGAATTTGCTCCTAATATAAAAAAACAAAATTGTTTTCCCTCATGGCAGCAGCCGCGTGGCGTAATGGATAAGGCATCTGACTTCGATTGTAACCGCGACGTTATCGGAAATTTTCAGATTTGAGTCATGCCGCGGTAAATTATCTCGCTGCACGAAATGTTATATTCTTTGTTGTCATGCTGCCGCAAAAGCAGCCATCTCGTACAGTCACTGACCTGAAGGAAAGGAAGGCTGTTTGCTTTAAGAAGGTAATGGCACATTTTCAATATCGATCCTGTTGCACGGGCAGAACCAGCGGTGAAGTAGACTTTCTTTTACATTATTTCTGTTTGAATGCAAAAAAGAAGCAAATTCAATTGCTGACGTAGCTGTTAATAGGAAACGAGGTGGCTGCGAACGACAGGCGATGGATGTCTATTCCAGTATGCTGTGCAGGTTAAACAATTGACTCCTTCGTTTACTTTTTCAATCATATTTAATGTCATGGCCAAATTCAACATTTCATGACAAGGATGCTGCACCTTGATAATGTAGTGATTCAAATTAATAATATATTGATCAAAGGGAAACATAAGCAGGGCGATGGACATGGGGACGAATTAGATAGGTCTCTGAGAGACAGCACATGAAGGATGGGCCTAATAGTGAACTACCATCAGAGTCTGAGTCCTACGCTTCTCGCTGTCGGTGGCTTTTTGGTCTTGGGGTAGGATTGTTTCAAGATTTTCACAATTGAAACATCGGTTGCATTCCTTCTGCATCTAACTCGTCCAGTCCCCTCAGAATCTTCTATCTTTCTATGAGATCGCCTCTCATCCTTCGAAACTCCAGTGTATAAATGCCCAGTTGATCCAGTCTCTCCTCATATGTCAGTCCAGCCATCCCTGGAATCAGTCTGGTGAACCTTCGCTGCACTCCCTCAATTACAAGTAACTCCTTCCTCAGATCAGGAGACCAAAACTGAACACAATATTCAAGGTGAGGCCTCACCAAGGCCCTGTACAACTGCAGTAAGACCTCCTTGCTCCTCTTCTCAAAATCCCTAGCTATGAAGGCCAACATACCATTTGCCTTCTTCACTGCCTGCTATATCTGCATGCAAAATTTCAATGACTGATGTACCATGACACCCATGTCTCATTGCACCTCCCCTTTTCCTAATCTGCCGCCATTCAGATAATATTCTGCGTTCATTTTTTTGTCACCAAAGTGGATAACCTCCCATTTATCCACATTATACTGCATCTGCCATGCATTTGACAACTCACCGAACCTGTCCAAATCAACCTGCAGCCTCTTAGCGTCCTCTTCACAGCGCACAACGCCAGCCAGTTTAGCTTCATCTGTAAACTGAGAAATACTACACGCAATTCTTTCATCAAAATGATTAATTTATGTAGTAAAGAGCTTGTGTCCCAGCACTGAGCGCTGCGGCACTCCAGTAGTCACTGCCTGCCATTCTGAAATGGACCAGTTTATCCGACTCTCTGGTTCCTGTCTGCCAAACAATTCTCTATCCACGTCAGTATGTTACCACCAATATCATGTGCTTTTATTTTGCAGACCGATCTCTTATGTGGGACATTGTCAAAAGGCTTTTGGAAGTCCAAATACACCACATCCACTGGCTCTCCCTTGTCCACTCTACTAGTTACATCCTCAAAAAATTCCAGAAGATTGGTGAAGCATGATTCTCTTTCATAAATCCATGCTGACTTGGAACGATCTTGTCACTGCTGTCCAAATGTGCTCCTATTTCATCCTTAATAATTGATTCCGACATTTTCCCCACGAGTGATGTCAGGCTAACCGGTCTATAATTATCCGTTTTCTCTCTCCCTCCCTTTTTAAAAAGTGGTGTTACATTTGCTACCCTCCAGTCCATAGAAACTGAACCAGATTCGATAGACTGTTGGAAAATTATCACCAATGCATCCATTATTTCGAGGGCCACTTCCTTAAGTACTCTGGGATGCAGAGTATCAGGCCCTGGGGATTTATCGGCCTTTCATCCCATCAATTTCCCGAACACAATTTCCCGCTTAATAAGGATATCCTTTAGTTCCTCCTTCTCACTAGACCCTCTGTCCCCTAGTACCTCTGGAAGGTTATTTGTGTCTTCCTTCATGATGACTGAACCAAAGTATTTGTTCAATTGGTCTGCCATTTCTTTGTTCCCCATTATGAATTGACCTGAATCCGACTGCAAGGGACCTACGTTTGTCTTCACTAATCTTTTTCTCTTCACATATATATAGAAACTTTTGCAGTCAGTTTTTATGTTCCTGGCAAGTTTCCTCTCATACTCTATTTTCCCACTCTTAATTAAACCCTTTGGTCTCCTCTGCTGAATTCTAAATTCCTCCGAGTCCTCTGGTTTGCTGATTTTGCTCACTAATTTATGTTTCTCCTCCTTGGATTTAACACTATCATTAATTTCCCGCGTTAGTCACGGTTGAGCCACCCTCCGAGTTTAATTTTTACTCCAGGCAGTGATGTTCAATTGCTGAAGTTCATCCATGTGATGTTTATATGTTTGCAATTGCCTATCCACCGTCAGGCCGTTAAGTATCATTTGCCAGTCTATTCTAGCCAGTTCACGCCTCAGACCTCGAAGTTACCTTTCCTTAATTTACTGATTTTCACTGCACGGCGAAAAAGTCAGATTCTCGCACCTGAGATCATGAGATCTTTAACTCACACCACTGACGTTGTTAGGACACTGTAATTGCAAATAAAGCTACCGCTTTCAAGTCAGAACTTCAGCCAGTGTGCTGTGTGCAACTGTTACAGTCAATGTGACTTGCGATGTAGGATCCTCATCAGTCTATTTAAATACGCCGCAAATACTGCCTGCTGCACCCTGCGAATGTCTGGTTTTTCAGCCGTTTCCAGGGGAGGGCGTATAATGAGGCGTTAGGGCCTAATTTTCCATCCTGGGTGCTGGCAGAGCACTGCATGGCGATTGACATCATAATTACAGTGAAACTAGAAGGCGGGCCGGTAAGCTTTTGCACCGCCGCAAATCATGAGCTGAATTTTCCGACCTAGTGGTAAAAGCTGGATAAAACATAGCGATTTTAGCGAGAGATTGCGTGCGGGGTGTGTGACACGTTGAACTCCTTCCCCCTTATTTTCAAATACAAATCAAATCAAGACAAGATAAGACAAGGCTGACTGACTGAATTTGTTTATGTATATGCATGTGCAAATATTTATATATAAGTATATTTACATACATTCCATACTTTTTAACTTTGACTACAAATGTGCTTTTTCTGATCTGCCTGCACCGGGCTCTATTACATTTGACATCTTTCACAGCACACGCAGCTGCTGTCAGATCCAGCAGAAAGGCACTCGCGACTTTAAAAGATCGCCTTTGTTGCCCACATCTTCCCTCGTGGTTTGTCTTACACCATCGGCTTGCTGTGTTTGGGTATTGACTGACTGCACCCGCTGCTTTCTAATGGAATTTGTCCAGTCACTCAGCCTTCGTCCAACCAAAAATATACAGATTATGAAACAATTATTTATTTAGTTAAATCAAATATAATTTAATTTATTGCAAGAAAATTGTAAATTTATTTATTGTTTTATTATGATGAATATATATATATATTTTAAATTGGCTTTTTGTCGGGGTCGGTTTACTTCCCTCCCTCCGACCTGCCTGTCAATCACCTGTGGCTTCTACAACCGTCCCAGCCCCGCGTGGTCCAGAGCCCCACGCTCACTCACGCACAGCCTTCAGGAATGATAGAAATCCCGTTTTATTCTTTGAAAAGGGAACTGCTGTCCGTCAAGGGTCATTCTGAGGCATGTGCCTGCAGTCTCGGATCATTCGATGTCTGTTTAAACGCGATGGATGACAGTTCCCATTCATAATTTGCAACTTTAAGACGTATTTCCTCATAATCCGGATCATCCTGTATAGTTTTAAAAGGAGTTGATTTCACCTGCGATGACCGAATTGTTCAACTGTTATGTGTCAAGCTACATTGACGTTGCCTGTGCCCGTGCGCATCCATATCGCAGCGCATCTATTCATTGCTCGAAATATGCTAATGTTTTCCTACATCCAATCCTTGATTTCACCCTTGTCCCAAATTAGCTCTCTATATAACCAACAAAACATTTTCGGTACCTAGCAGCGGACGCGTGGCTTAATGGTTAAGCGTCTGATTTCAATTATAACCGTCGATGTTATCAAAAGATTGCAGGTTCCATTCCTGCTGCGGTCAACTAACTCGCCTTGTCGAATTTTATATTCTTTGTTTTTTTCTGCCTCAAAACCAACCATCTCGTACTGTCACTCACCTGAAGTTAAGGAAGGCTGTATGCTTTAAGAAGCTAATGGCACATTTTCGTCACTGTCGATCTGGTTGCACGTGCAGAACAAGCAGTGAAGTCGACTTTCATGCACATTATTTCTGTTTGCATTGCAAAAGTAAGGGATGGATATCTGACGTCGTTGTAAATAGGAGACGAGGTGGCCGAGAGGTTCAGGCGATGGACTTATGATCCAGTGTGCTCACACCCTCGTCGTTATTGTGTTAAATATTTGATCCCTCTGTTTTTTTTATCAATCACATTTAATCTCATTGCAAAATTAAACATTTACTGACAAGGATACTGCAGTTTAATTATGCAATGTAATAATACATTCATCAAAGCGAAAACCTAAGCAGGACTGTGAAGCGGGGGACTCATGAGATCGGTCTCTGAGAGTGAGCACAGGCAGGATGGGCCGATTAGTAAACTACCGTCAGAATCTGACAGCTACGCTCCTCGTTGTCAGCGGCTGGTGTAGGGGTCTGATTCTTGTTTCTGGATGTTCATATTTGAAATGCGAGAGATCCTGGACGAGCGCTGCCAACTTTTAGTCAAAGAACCGCTTCTGAGCCGGTCAAGATGTGATAAAACAGACATATTTTAAATTAAAACGTGTAATTTCGCTCCATTGTTCCCACAGCGTCCAAATTTCAATAACTGCCTTTGGAGAGTGCAGGAATTTAATTTGTTTGTGTGTTTGTGTAAGCGAGAGATTGCGAGCAAACGTGCTGGGCGATCTTACTGTGCATTTCAATTCATGTGAGAAAAAAGGCATTATATGCAACTTAAAGCCAGACTGATTTGATTGAAATACGCATTCGAGGACTGCCTGACAGGAGAAGAGACTGCTGTGGGATTTTGCTATTCCAAATCTGAAAGAAGGCAAATTACAAAAGTTAGAAACATCGCGATTTTAGCGAGAGCTTGCGTATGGGCTGTGTGACATGATGACCTCCTTCCCCCTTATTTTCAAATACAAATCAAAGCAAGACAAGACAAGACATGATTGACTGACTGACTTTGTTTATATATATATATTTATATATAAATATTTATATTTACGTATATTTACAAATATTCCCCACTTTTTAACTTTCACAATAAATGTACCTGTTCTGTTCTGCCTGCACTGGGCTCTATTACATTAACCTCTTTCACAGCACACGCATCTGCTGTCAGATCCAGCAGAAAGGCACTCGCGACTTTAAAAGATAGCCTTTGTTGCCCACATCTTCCCTCGTGGCTTGCCCTCCACCATGGGCTGACTGTGTTTGGGTATTTACTGACTGCACCACCTGATTTCAAGTGAAATTCATGCAGTCACACAACTTTCGTTCAACCAAAAGTATATAGATTATGAAACAATTATTTATTTATATAAATCAAATAAAATTCAATTTTTTGCAATAAAATTGTAAAATTATTTATTTTCTTATTATGATAAATATATATATATTTTAAATTGGCTTTTTGTCTGGGTTGGTTTTACTTCCCAATTTCCTTCCTGCCTGTCTATCCCCTGTGGCTGCAACAACCGTCGCAGCCCAGCGTGGTCTTGAGCGCTACGCTCACTCACGCACAGCAGAATTGCCTTCAAGAATGATAGAAATCCCATTTTATTCTTTTAAAAGGGAACTGCTGAGGTTAAGGGTCAGTCTACATCTTTGTAATCGGGATGTGCTTGCTGTTCTGGATTATTCGGTGTCTGCTCAAACGGGATGGTTGTCAGTTCCGGTTCATAATTTGTCCATTTATTACGTATTTTCTCACGATCCGGATCATTCTGTATAGTTTTAAAAGGAGTGTGATTTCAGCTGCGATGACCAAATTGTTAAACTGTTATGTTTCAAGCTGCATTGACGTTGCCTGTGCCCGTGCGCATCCATATCGCAGCGCATCTGTTCATTACTCGAAATATGCTCATGTTTTTTGACATCCACTCCTTGATGTAACTCTTGTCCCAAATTTGCTCTCAATATAAAAAACAGCAAATTTTCTTCCTACAGTAGTGGCCGCATTGTCGAAAGGATAAAGCGTCTGACTTCGGTTATAACCAAAATGTTATCAGAAGATTGCAGGTTCGAGTCCTGTCTGTGTCAACTCACTCGCCGCGTGAATTTTTATATTCATTGCTTTGATTCTGCCTCAAAATCAACCATCTCGGACAGTCATTCACCTGATGTAAAGGAAAGCTGTTTGCTTTAAGAATCTAATGGCACATTTAATCACTGTCGATGTGGTTGCACGGGCAGAACAGGCGGTGAAGTTGACTTCCTTGCACATTATTTCTGTTCGAATGCGGAAAGTAGGGGATGGATGGCTGCCGATGCTGTAAATAGCAGACGAGGTGGCCGAGAGGTTCAGGCGATGGACTGCAAATGCAGTGTGCTCCCATCCTCGTCATTGTAGTGTTAAACATTTGACCCCTCTGTTTTTTACTCAATCAAATTTAACCTCATTGCCAAATTCACCTTTTACTGACAAGGATGCAACTCTTTGGTAATGTAATGTCTCAAATTAACAATATATTCATCAAAGGGAAAACATAAGCAAGACAATGGAGAGGTGGACTCATTTGATATGTCTTTGAGAGTCAGCACAGGCACGATCGGGCGAACAGCATACTACCGTTAGATTCAGCGCTACGTTTCACACTGTCGCGGCTCGTTGGTCAAGGGGTATGATTCTCGCTTTGGGATTTTCATAATTGAATTGCGAGAGATCCCGGACGAGCCCTTCCACCTTTTAGTCAAAGAACCGCTTCCGAGCCGGTCGACATGGGGCAAAACTGACATATTTCAAATTAAAACGTGTGATTTCGCTGAGTTGTTCCCACAGCGTCCAAATCCTGGAGTTTCCCAGGAGCAAAGTGAAACTCACCTAACTGAGCAAAGTTAAAGTATCTCAGATGTACTCAGCTCTGTGTCTCATTGGACAACCTGAACCCGTGTTTGGTTCCTGCAAATACTTGTTCAGTATATCTTCATTTCTGCATGCATGAACTCACCTCCTTTGGGATAAGCATACATTTTGTTCCAATCTCCACTTCAACGTCAAACATACTCTGCCCTGAATCTGAGTGCGTCCTGTTTCTCTCGTGCCGAAAAGATGTGAGAAGCTGCCTTGTGAATTTGTCCCTTGGCTGCTGAATTCAAACCGTACAGGAAATCAATCCGGGGTAGCCAAGCTGCCTTGTCTGATGAAAGGGCGTTCACACCCTATATTTCAGGCATGCTATAGTCTTCTGTACTCAACATTAAGTTCAACGTGTCGGATCCTAAGCACTTTCTGGTAATGGTTCTGCTGTTCCCGCTAACACCTCCTCTGGATCATCCTTTGTTACTTTATTGCACGCTTACCACCCACTTTGCCTTTTCGCATTGTGCCATTTATTATTTAATCACTCCTAAGCTCCACTGTATCACAGACATTCCCTTTTGTCCTTCCTCGCCGCCTATTTTTTTCCAGGCGCTATTCTTGTTGAAAAAATCTGTAAACTTTACATTTTTCCTAAAATATCGGAATGATCATCTGACTGAACGTGAAACCGGATTCTTCCTCCACAGAATTTGCACGACCTCCTGAGTTTTACAGCTTTTGTTCATTCTGTTTCCGTAGCTCTGTTAAGGTGTTGTGCTGTCTGTCCGGGGTCATTCTGTGACTCTCTGAAATGATGTGCTATCAGTCCCGGATAATTCTATTTCTGTTTAACAGGGATGTGCTGTTTGTCCCGGATTTCAATTTCAAATTTCAAAAACTGCCTTTGGAGGGTGCAGGAATTTTAGTATGTTTGTTTTTTTGTAAGCGAGTGAGTGCGCGCAAACGTGCTGTGCGATCTTACTGTGCATTTCATTTAATGTGAGAATAAAGGCATTCCATGCAATTTGAAGCCATACTGATTTGATTGAACACGCATTCGAGAACTGCCTGACAAGAGAGGAAACTGCTGTTGGATTTTGCTATTCCACATCTGAAAGAAGGCAAATGACATAAGTTTGAAACAAAGCGATTTTAGCGAGAGCTTGCGTATGGGCTGTGTGACATGATGATCTCCTTCCCCCTTATTTTCAAATACAAATCAAATCAAGACAAGACAAGACATGACTGACTGACTGACTTTGTTAATATATATATGTATATAAATATTTATATGTATGTATATTTATATACATTCCCTACTTTTTAACTTTCACAATAAATTTACGTTTTCCGTTCTGCCTGCACTGGGCTCTATTACATTTGACCTCTTTCACAGCACACGCAGCTGCTGTCAGATCCAGCAGAAAGGCACTCGCGATTTTAAAAGATCACCTTTGTTGCCCACATCTTCCATCGTGGCTTGTCTTCCACTGTGGGATTACTGTGTTTGGCTATTGACTGACGGCACCCTCTGATTTCCAGTGGAATTCATCCAGTCTCACAGCCTTCGTTCAATCAAAAATATATAGATTATGAAACAATTATTTATTCATTCAAATCAAATCAATTCAATTTTTTGCAATAAAATTGCAAAATTATTTATATTCTTAATATGATAAATATATAGATCTTTTAAATTATCTTTTTTTAAGGGTTATTTTTACTTCCCTCCCTGCTTCCTGCCTGTCTGTCACCTGTGGCTTCAACAACCGTCCCAGCCCCGACTGGTCCTGAGCCCCACGCTCACCCCACCCAGCACAATTGCCTTCAAGAATGACAGAAATCCCACTTTATTCTTTTAAAAGCGATCTGTGTCAGTCAAGGGTGATTCTACATTTTTTTAATAGGGATGTGCTTGCTGTTCAGGATCATTCGGTGTCTGCTTAAACGGGATGCTTGTCAGTTCCGGTTCATAATTTGCCACTTTATGACGTATTTTCTCATAATCTGGATCATTCTGTATAGTTTTGAAACGAGTGTGATTTCAGCTGCGATGACCGAATTGTTAAACTGTTGTGTTTCAAGCTTCATTGAAGTTGCCTGTGCCCATGCGCATCCATATCGCAGCGCATCTATTCATTACTCGAAATATACTCATGTTTTCCGACATCCAATCGTTGAAATAACCCTTATCCCAAATTTGCTCTCAATATAAAAAACAACAAATTTTGAGCCAATGGCAGCGGCCGCGTGGCAGAATGGACAAGGCGTCTGACTTCGATAATAACACCGATGTTATCAGAAGATTACAGGTTCGAGTCCTACCGCAGTCAACTAATTCGCAGCGTGAAACTTTATATTCTTTGTTTTGATTCTGCCTCGAAATCAACCATCTCGGACAGTCACTCACCTGAAGCAAAGGAAGGTTGTTTGCTTTAAGAAGCTAATGCACATTTTCATCACTGTCGATCTGGTTGCACTGGCAGAACAGGCGGTGAAGTAGACTTCCTTGCACATTATTTCTGTTTAGATGCAAAAAGTAGGGAATGGATGTCTGATGTTGCTGTAAATAGGAGACGAGGTGTCCGAAAGGTTCAGGTGATGGATTGCTGATCCAGTGTGCTCCCACCCTCGTCGTTATTGTGTTAAAAATTTGATCCCTCTGTTTTTATTTCAATCACATTTAACCTCATTGCAAAATTCACTTGTTACTGACAAGGATGCAGCTCTTTTGTAATGTAATGTCTCAAATTAATAATATATTCATCAACGGGAAAACATAAGCAGGACGATGGAAGAGGGACTCATTCGATCGGTCTCTGAGAGTCAGCACAGGCACGATGGGCTGAATAGTAAACTACCGTCAGAATCTGAGAGTTACGCTGCTCATTTTCGGCGGCTCTTTGGTTTAAGTGTATGATTCTCGCTTTGGGATTTTCACAATTGAAATGCAAGAGAAGCCGGGTTCAAATCCCGGACGAGCCCTGTTAACTTTTAGTCAAAGAACCGCTTCTGAGCAGGTCGACATGTGAGAAAACGTACATATTTGAAATTAAAATTTGTGATTTCGTTCCGTTGTTCCCGCAGCGTCCTAATCCTGGAGTTTCCAAGGAGCAAAGTGAAACTCACCGAACTGAGTAAAGTTAAAGTATCTCAGATGGACAATGCTCTTTCTCTGATTGGACAACCTAAACCCGTGTTTGGTTCCGGCCAATACTTGATCAGTATATCTTCATTTCTCCATGTATGAGCTCACCTCCATTGGGTTAAGCATACATTCGGCGTCCATCCCCAGTTCAACGTGAAACATACTATGCCCTGAATATGAGGGCGTCCTGTTTCTCTCTTGCCGAAAGGATGTGAGAAGCTGGCTTTTGAATTTGTCCCTTGGCTGCCGAATTCAAACCGTAGAGGAAATCAATCCGGGGTGGCCAAGCTGCCTGGTCTGATTAAAAGGCGTTCACACCCTATATGTCAGGCATGTTATAGTCTTCTGGCCTCAACATTAGCGTATCGGATCATAAGCACCGCTCCCATTGTCTGCTAATGGTTCTGCTGTTCAAACTAACACCTCCTCTTGTCCATCCTTTGTTACTTTATTGCCCGTTAACCACCCAATTTGCCTTTTCGCATTGTGCCATTCATTATTCAATCACTCCTACGCTCCACTATATCACAGACATTCCCTTTTGTCCTTTCTCGCTGCCTATTTTTTTCCAGGCACTATTTTTGTTGAAAAAATCTGTAAACTTTACATTTTTTTAAAATATCGGAATGATCATCTGACTGAACCTGAACCCTGGATCTTCGTCCACAGAATCTGCACGAATTAGTGAGTTTTACAGAATTCTCTGTTTTTGTTCGTTCTGTTTCCGTATCCCTTTTATGGTGATGTGCTGATCGCCGGGGTCATTCTCTTTCTCTCAAACATGGAATGCTATTAGTCTTGGATCATTCTGTGTCTGTTTGAAAGTGATTGTAGTGACTCTCCCGGATTTCAATTTCAAATTTCAAAAACAGCCTTTGGAGAGTGCAGGAATTTTACTTTGTTTGTGTGTTTGTTTAAGCGAGAGAGTGTGTGCAATTGTGCTGCGCGATCTTACTGTGCATTTCATGTCATGTGAGAAAAAAGGCATCACATGTAACTTGATACCATACTGTTTTGATTGAACACGCATTCCAGAAGAAACTGCTGTGGGATTTTGCTATTCCACATCTGAAAGAAGGCAAATGACATAAGTTAGAAACATCGCGATATTAGCGAGAGCTTACTTGTGGGCTGTGTGACATGATGACCTCCTTCCGCCTTATTTTCAAATACAAATCAAATCAAGACAAGACACGACATGACTCACTGATTGACTTTGTTTATATATATATATAATTATAAACATTCCCTATTTTTTAACTTTCACAATAATGTGCTTTTTCTGTTCTGCCTGCACTGGGCTCTATTACATTTGACCTCTTTCACAACACACGCAGCTGCTGTCAGATCCAGCAGAAAGGCACTCGCGACTTTAAAAGATCGCCTTTGTTGCCCACATTTTCCATCGTGGCTTGTCTTCCACTATGGGTTTACTGTGCTTGGGTATTTCTGACTGCACCACCTGATTTCCAGTGGAATTCATCCAGTCACACAGCCTTCGTTCAATCAAAAATATATAGATTATAAAACAATTATTTATTTATTTAAATCAAATCAAATTCACTTTTTTGCAATAAAATTTTGAAATTATTTATTTTCTTATTATGATAAATATATATATCTATTAAATTGTCTTTTTGTCTGGGTTGGTTTTACTTCCCTCCCTGCTTCCTGCCTGTCTATCATCTGTGGCATTAAAACCGTCCCAGCCCCGCGTGGTTCTGAGCCCCACTCTCACTCAGGCTCAGCACAATTGCCTTCAAGAATGACAGAATTCCCATTTAATTCTTTTAAAAGTGAACTGCTGTCAGTCAAGGGTCATCCCTTTGTAATAGGGATTTGCTTGCTGTTCAGGATCATTCGATGTCTGCTTAAACTGGATGGTTGTCAGTTCTGGTTCAAAATTTGCCCCTTTATGACGTATTTTCTCATAGTCCGGATCATTCTGTATAGTTTTAAAAGGAGTGAGCTTTCAGCTGCGATGACCTAATTGTTAAACTGCTGTCTTTCAAGGTACATTGACGTTGCCTCTGTCCGTGCACATCCATATCGCAGCGCATCTATTCATTACACAAAATATGCCCATGTTTTCCTACATCCACTCCTTGATATAACCCTTGTCCCAAATTTGCTCTCAATTTAAAAAACAACAATGTTGTGCCGGTGGCAGCGGCCACGTGGCCTAATGGATAAGGCGTCTGACATCGGTTGTAACCAAGATGTTATCAGAAGATTGCAGGTTTGAGTTCTACCGCGGTCAACTAACTCGCAGCGTGAAATTTTATATTCTTTGTCTTGATTCTGCCTCAAAACCAACCATCTCGTACAGTCACTCACCTGAAGTAAAGGAAGGCTGGTTGCTTTAAGAAGATTATGGCTCATTTCCATCACTTTAGATCTGGTTGCACGGGCAGAATAGGCGGTGAAATACACTTCCTTGCACATTATTTCTGTTTGGATGCAAAAATTAGGGGATGGATGTCTGACGTTGCTGTAAATAGGAGACGAGGTGGCCGAGAGGTTCAGGCAATGGACTGCTGATCCAGTATTCTCCCACCCTCGTCGTTATTGTGTTAAACATTTGAGCCCTCTGTTGTTTTTGTCAATCACATTTAACCTCATTGCCAAATTCAGCTTTTACAGACAAGAATGCAGCTCTTTGTTCTGTAATGTCTCAAATTAATAACATATTCATCAAAGGGAAAACTTTAGCAGGACTATGGAGAGGGGGACTCATTAGATCGGTTTCTGAGAGTCAGCACAGGCACTTGGAACACAACAGCTTAACAATTCGGTAATCACAACTGAAATCGCGCTCCCTTTAAAAATACACAGGATGATCCGGAAGTATAAAGAAACCCGTTTCGAAGGGACAGATTTTGAACCGGAACTGACATCCTTCTCTTTTAAACAGACACAGCATTCCAGGTGTGGAAGCAGTAACATGACATTTGGAAAAGCATAAATTGGTCAGGCAGAGACAGCACGGATTTATGAAGGGGAAATTATGTTTGACAAATGTGCTGGAATTCTTTGAGAATGTAAAGAACAAGGTGGGAAAGGAAGGAACCAGTGGCTGTGATATATTTGCACTTCCATAAGTTGCCACATAAAAGGTTACTGCACAAGTAAAAAGCTCACGGGGTTGTGGGTATTATATTAGCATGGCTAGAGGATTGGCTAACTAACAGAGAACAGATAGTCGGGATACATGGTTAATTCGCTGGTTGACAACCAGTAACCTGTGTGGTGCCGCAGAGATGAGTGCTCGGACCCCAACTATTTCCTATCTATATTAACGACGGGGAAGAATGGCCTGAGTGTAACGTAGCCAAGTTTGCTGACGATATAAAGATGGGAGGAAAAGCAATTTGCGAGGAGGACACAAAAAATCTGCAAAAGGACAAAGGCAGGCTAAGTGAGTGGGCAAAAATTTAGCAGATAGAGTATCATGTTTGAAAGTGTGAGATCATACACTTTTGCAGAAAATTTAAAGAGCAAGTTATTGTTTAAATGGGGAATGATTGCAAAGTGCTGCAGTACAGCGGGAACTGAGAGTACTTGCATGAAACACAAAAGGATAGTATGCAGGTACAGCAACTGATCAGGAAGGCCAATGGAATATTGGCATTTATTGCAAAGGGGATGGAGTATAAAAGCAGGAAGTCTTGCTCCAGCTATACAAGTTATTGGTGAGGCCACACCAGGAATATTGCGTGCAGTTTTGGTTTCCATATTAATGAAAGGATATACTTGCTTTGGAGGCAGTTCAGAGAAACTTCACTGGGTTGATTCCGGGGATGAGGGGGTTGACGTATGAGGAAAGGTTCAGCTGGCTGGGCCTCTACTTTTTGGAATTCAGAAAAATGAGAGGTGATCTTATTGAAAAGTATAAGATTATGAGGGGGCTTGACAAAGTGAATGCATAGAGGATCTTTACACTGATGGGAGAGACGAGAACTAGAAAGCATGATCGTAGAATAAGGGGCCGCCCATTTAAAACAGAGATGAGCACTGTTCGGATATAAATCCAGCCTCTCCCTTTAAAATGAAGGGAACACAAAATTATGAGAAATTGCCGAAACCCAGAATTGAACCATGGACTTTGAAATCTAACGCTCTCCAAAAGAGCTATTTCCACTCGACAGCAACCGTACGAAAACTTTCTCACACATTTCTGAAAGAAAACCTAACCCCTGGATGAATTGCACTGCCCACTCAATCCTCACTTCGGGGCAATTTGTCCCAAACAAATCTCAGAGCTCAGGTTGTGTTCATCTAAAGTAAAATGATAATGAAAATCTCTATGCTCAGGTTAAGTTATCATTGCCTATGGCGCAGGCACTCTCAGATTACAATCTTGTACACGATGCTAAGTTCAAAATGATGCATATGTCCACACTGGCAAGGAATTGCCTGACAGCCGTGCTGTAATGAGCGAGGTTGGTTAAGGTGATCCAGCACCAGAACGTACATAGAAGACTAATGAAATTGTGATTGTTCTCACACTGCAGTTAAATGTTGGCAAAACTTACAGTGTCAATCAGCAATATTGAGAGAGGGTCGATTTGTTTACTGTTGAAGTTAAAACAATAGTGGGGGAAGTATTTTATATAGCTGCAACGAATGATGCGCTGCTGATGTTAGGGGCAGCAGCAGTGTGGTGAGCTGCACGTTGTTCAGGAGCGGTCACAGTGCGGCTCGGCATCTACTGAAATCTATCTCATTCTGTCCTTTTCACTGGATTTTTCACTCTTGGAGCCGGTAAACATTTGATTTGGTTTGCCCGTCTCGGGGACAGAGCTGTTCTGTCTGTCTATTCCTGCTTATGACTATTTACGGGACCAGGCCGCTGCTTCACCTTTTATCAGCATCCCAGCAACACAAATAAACAGAAGGTTTGCCTCTCCGCCCCAGCGGCAAACAAGAAATGGATGTTATTCCAAATAATTCCCAACCCTTGGGATTCTGTGTGGATTTGTTTCTTTTGAAAGATTGGATTTTAAATGTTAGGAAGAACTGAAAAAATTATGAGAAATATTTGAACGCGTAAGGGGATATCGGCGTTATTAGTACCAACTGAGCTAACCAGTCACAAAGTGTGTTGAAGGTCGGTGCCAGCCCAACCTGAGGGGGTTGTGTTTCCGGCTCACACTGGGTGACCGAGTTACTGCAAAAAACATTGAACACATGATATCGCTTAAACATTGTTCACTGTTCATATATAAAACTGGGCAGGGTGTAAATAAGAAGTAACAGAAAAACAGCGCATGAATCCAACAATTCATTGTAGAAATTATTATCATGCAAGCGCTGAGCAGCCCATCTCTCAAGCACTGTCCAGATATAAAACTATCTTCTCCCATAAAATTAAGGGAACACAAAATAACCAACAATTGCCGAAACCCGGGACGTTGAAATCTACAGTCTAACGTTCTCCCAACTGAGCTTTTTCGGCCCGACAGCAAATGAAGAAAAATTTTCTCACAGCTTTTTGAAGGACAAGCTAACCCCGGGAGGAATTGCCCCGCCCACTCAGTCCTCATTTCGGGGCAATGGTTCCAAACACTTTTCGGAGTTCAGATTGTGCGAATGTAATATATAATGATAATGAAAATCTTAATGCTCAGAATACGTTATCAGTGCCCATAGGCTAGGCATAATCTGATTCCAATCTTGCACACGTTGCTAAGTTTAAAATGTTGAATTTTCCATACTGGAAGTGCATTGACTGAAGCCGTGCTGTGATAAGCAAGGTTGATATGGTGCAAAAAGGTACATTGAAGACTAATGATGGACATGACTGTCAACATTTACAGTGTCAATCAGCAATTCTAGTTTCAGTTGTTGAGAGAGGTCTAGTCATTGACTCCTGACTTTAAAACAGCAGGCAGAAAGTGAATGTTGTATAACTGCAACAAATAATGCGCTGCTGATGGTTGGAGCAGCAGCAGTGTGTTGAGCTGTAAATCTGTTCAGGAGTACCACTGTAAAGAGCCAAAAATACACTGTTCTCTGACCGGAAATCAAACGCAGGCTGCAGCGGTGAAAGCACCAAATCCTTATCACCAGTCCACCTGGGAAGCTGCTGCAAATATATTTGCCAGCAAACAGTCTGCTATGCATGTACGCCTACAATGTTATGATGTAATGTTATGATGTACTGTAACACTGAATGTACCTTCACCCTGTACACACCTTACCTGTACACCAGAGGCTGCTGCTGGAGACCTAAGAGTCACCTGCACACTGCAGGAAACACTGTATAAAGGGGAGATCACCTCTTGGTGTCATCACTCTAGGTGCTGCAATAAAGAACTACAGTCTTCACATTAAGTATCATACCCCTGCATCGTGGAGTCATTAACAGAATACCTACCTACACAATAACTGGCGAAGAGGTCATGAACTTCACGCACATCATTTCGAATATCATCAACTTTCAACTATTCACCGATGGGGAAGATATGGACACCTTCATGGAAAGGTTAGAACACTTCTTCATAGCCAACGACCTGGATGGGGACACACCGGCTACACTGCCGCACAAGTGCAGGGCCGTCCTGCTTAGTAGTTGTGGGCCCACTATCCATGGCCTTGTCCGGGACTTGCTAGCCCCAGCGAAGACAACAACTAAGAGCTATGGGGAACTTGTCACCTTAATACAGCAGTAACTAAAACCCAAAAACAGCATCCTCACAGCCAGGCACCGGTTCTACACTCACTGGCGACCTTAAGGCCAAGAAATTGTAAGTATGCTGCAGATTTAAGAAGATCACCATGTGATTTTGGCGACCACCTTAACGAAGCACGAAGGGACATATTTGTTATCGGAATCGGCCACAAGGGCCTCCTCCACACGCTGCTTTCTGCGGACATCGCAGTCACCAAGTAGAATGCAATTAAATTGAGCCGGGCCTACGAGATTTCAGTCGGCGACTCCAAGCGAATAATGACCCACACCCAGAACTCTAAACTAACGAATGCAGTGAACTGAATGGCTACTTCTAAAGGCAGAAATGCTGCCCTGAGTCCCACAACCCTGAGTCCACCACATGGGGCAAATCGCCAGCCCCATGCTGGCGCTGTGGAGGAATCCACAGGTCCCAGCAGTGCCGCTACAAAGACTATAGATGCAAAAGCTGCAATGCGAAAGGGCACCTTCAGAGAATGTACAGAAAAATCTTTACTCAGCACGTCGCTGAAGAATTGTCTGATCACCTGGGCTCCGACATAGATGAAGACGATGATGCTCAACCCCTAATGTAACGTTGAATTGTGATGCCGGAGTAACTGATGAGAAAATGTAATGAATGCTTCTGTAAGTGATGTTGAGAATAAGTTTGTAACGCTTAATGATGATGACAGAAATTTAAAAATGACAAATACAATCATGTATGGAGAGACCAAGATACAAGAAATTGATGTAAATGCTCTAAGTGACAATATAAAGAGAGAAAGCAGTGTAGATTGGACTAGGTATGACAGGAGCCAATCTGTCATGTATACAAGAAATATACTGTTAAAGGACACTGGGTTCAACAGGGACAATGTTTATGCCAGAGGAATCCACCAGTGGGAGACCCCCAGGTCCAGCGGGCTACCTGACCATGTTGCCTGGACTTTTGGGACGAATGTGATGCCCCAGGAAGGGCTTATACACATACAGTGTGTACAGACCCACTGCAGGGACAGGGACAGCGATCATTGGGCAGCACAGCCACCAATACTGGCAACGTGCCCCAGATCGGCCATACACCCCCGGTCACCAGGGCCAACACCAGGAACGAGAGGCCAGTACCCTCCAGCATTCCTGCCGGACCCTGGAATGAGCAGACTTTCATCACAAACGGAGGGCAAGAAGCCCACACAGCCATGTGGCCATGCCCACCACCATCATCATCCATCATCATTGGCAGTCCCTCTTATCCAGGATGACTTGCTTCCACGTCAAAAAGTTCACAGGTGTTTCAATGAAGCACCTAAAATTCCAGGTCCGAACTAAACCTTGAAATTTGGACGTTGCCTGTACGTGGAATTTTTTTTAACGTGTGGTGGCCGTTGTTAGGTCTTGACAGAGCTCGCTCTTGGTCCAGTGGCAAGGATTAACCAAGACGACTGGAGACCAGTTCTGCTGCACAAATCGCAGTGTGGGCTGATCGTTGCTGCCCCTCGGCCTGCGCATCTTCTGAGCCCCGAACTCGCGCCACTCCTGGGTCCCGATCATACCCCTCTGCAATCTCTCGCCAATCCTTCGCCGCGACATCGCCGCTCCTGCAGTAACTGCCCAAGCTCCAATCACCGACCTGGACATTGGTGACGTCACTCTGCACTGCCGTTTCTCTCCTGCTCCAGAACGTGCTGCTCCCAGGAGTGGTATTCCGCCACACTGCTCCTTCCGCTCCTCGGCCTGTTCCGCTGGTGCTCACAGGACTGGTGCCGCTCAGCCTACTAGGCCAGGCCGCCACACTGCTCCTTCCGCTCCCCGGCCTGCTCCGAAGGTACTCGCAGGCTGCGGGCCACTCAGCCTGCATTAATGCATTACAGTCCGCACAACATGCACCCTCGCTGCTTATCCCTGCCCACCATTACACACTTACCCACTCGACAGATTATGTATCCTACCCACTGCTGCACTGGCACCCCCACTGAGGGATCCCACAAATGTGACACCCAAATTGGCTGTGCGTGAGGGGGAAAATATATGAGACCAGCTTCGATCACAGGGATCACATCTGGCACCAACACAGCCCTCAACAAACGCTCCCACTGCCCACGACTGATCACATCACCACCTTCACCATGCACAGACCTTACCCGTACACCAGAGGGTGCTGCTGCTGGAGGCCTAAGGGTCACCTGCACACTGCAGGTAAACCAGTATAAAAGTGTGCTCACCTCTTAGTGTCCTCTCCCTAGGAGCTGCAACAAAGGACTACAATCTTCATAGTTTAAGTACCAGACCACTGCCTCGTGGAGTCATTAAACGGGTGCCTACATACAATACAGACCAACGCAGTCTTTCCTCGTTGCTCCTTCGAAATTCATATCACATTCGTGCAACGTAAAACTGTTTGTAGCAAATGGTATTTTTGTTGAGACATAGATGACCTGGAAGAGGGGACAGAGTGTAGTGTAACAAAATTTGCAGATGAAACAAAGATTATTGGGAAAGCAGGTTGTGCAGAGGACACAGAGAGGCTGCAAAGATATTTAGATAGGTTAAACGAATGGGCTAAGTTTGGCAGATGGAATACAATGTCGGAAAATGTGAGGTCATCCACCTTGGAAAAAAAAACAGTAAAAGGTAATATTATTTGAATGGGGAGAAATTACAACATGCTGCGGTGCAGAGGGACCTGGGCGTCCTTGTGCATGAAACCCAAAAAGTTAGTTTGCAGGTGCAGCACGTAATCAGGAAGGCGAATGGAATGTTGGCCTTCATTGCGAGAGGGATGGAGTACAAAAGCAGGGAGGTACTGCTGCAACTGTACAGAGTATTGGTGAGGCCGCACCTGGAGTACTGCATGCAGTTTTGATCACCTTACTTAAGGAAGGATATACTAGCTTTGGAGGGGGTACAGAGACGATTCACTCGGCTGATTCCGGAGATGAGAGGGTTACCTTATGATGATAGATTGAGAAGACTGGGTCTTTACTCGTTGGAGTTCAGAAGGATGAGGGGTGATCTTATAGAAACATTTAAAATAATGAAAGGTATAGATAAGATCGAGGCAGAGAGGTTGTTTCCACTGGTCGGGGAGACTAGAACGAGGGGGCACAGCCTAGGGGGAGCCAATTTAAAACCGAGTTGAGAAGGAATTTCTTATCCCAGAAGGTTGTGAATCTCTGCCCAAGGAACAGTTGAGGGTAGCTCATTGAATGTCTTCAAATCACAGATAGATAGATTTTTAACCCATAAGGGAATTATAGGTTACGGGGAGCGGGCGGGTAAGTGGAGCTGAGTCCACGGCCAGATGAGCCATGATCTTGTTGAATGGCGGAGCAGGCTCGAGGAGCTCGATGGCTTACTCCTGTTCCGAATTCTTATGTTCTTATATTCTGATGAAAGACATGTCCGCACAACCACAATATTAAGTGCGGGTAGGCATCCACTTAAATCTATTTCGCCCTGTCCTTTTCTCTGGTTTGTTCACTATCGGTGCCGTGTGAACATTTCATTTGAAGTATTTGTCCTGAACTGAAGCCATTTGCCCATCTCTGAGCGTTCTGTCTAACCGTTCCTGCTTTTGACCATTAACGGCAACAGGCCGCCAGTTCATCGTTTGTCAGCGGACCAAGAAATAGAAATAAACAGAAAGATGTGCCTCATCGCCTCAGCGGCAAGGAAGCAATGGAAGTTATTCCAAATAATTCGCAACCCTTGGGATTTTGTATGAATTTGTTTCATTATAAATATTGGATGAAATTTACTCTCTGATGCCAGTCTTGCACACCTTGCTAAGTTCAAAATGTGTATTTGTCCATACTGGCAATGAATTGTCTGATCGCCGTGCTGTGATCAGCTAGGTCTGTTAGGGTGATGCCGCGCCAGAACGTACATGGAAGCCTAATGATAATTGTGATTGTTCTCACACTGCAGTTAAATTTTGGCAAAACTTACAGTGTCAATCAGTAATTCTAGTTCCATATGTTGATTTAATGTTCTGCTGAAGTGTTCATAAAGATGCAAAGCTCACCAGGCTACATCTCACAGTGTTGAAGACACAATGAAATATGCTGTTGTGTTTATTCAAATTTCAGAGTATAAAATTTACCTAAATTTCCCGTTCTTTTGATGGCACTGATAGGTTGTGAAAGGGAGATGGGCCGAAGTCACACTGAGCCGCACTGAATTCGAGCGAACGTGAAATTACAACAGGTTCAGTCCTTAGCCGTGAGATGCTGAAGAGAGATAAGAGTCGTGAAACAAGGAGAGAGTTAACGATACTGATGTTGAATCTCTTTGAGATCAAACACGCCATGAAGTTTCTGCTGGGGAATTCAGATCTGGGAAATCGCCTGTGAAACTTAAACATAGACATAGTGAGCCAATGTGCAATACAGGACGGGCCAGGCCAAATGGATATCTTAATGTTCAGGATAAGCCCATGGCCCAGGCATTCACTGATTACAGTGTTGCACAAGTTACTAAGATTACAATGTTGAAAGTTTCCACACTGGCAATGCTTTGATTAATAGCCGTGCTGTGATAAGCGAGAGTGATGTGGTGCAATAATGTACATGGAAGACTAAAGATGGACATGATTAGAAAGATTTACAGCATCGATCAGCAATTCTAGTTCCATTTGTTGAGAGACATCTAGTTATTTACTGCTGACTTTGAAATAGCAAGCACAGAAGTATTTTGTATCGTTGCAACGAATGATGCGATGCTGAAGGTTGGGGCAGCAGCACTGTGGTGAGCTGTAAATTTGTTCAGGAGCAGCCATTTACCTTGCAGTTCAAACAGCGCAAAATACACTGTTCCCTGACTGGGAAGCAAACCCTGAGCACGAACAGTGAAAATGCAAATCCTAGCCACTAGACCACCAGGGAAGCTGCTGCAAGTGACTTTGCCAGCAAGCAGACCAACGCAGTCTTTCCTCCTTGCTCCTTCGAAATTCACATCAGATTCGTGCCAGGTAAAACCGTTGGTAGGAATGGGATTTTTGCTGAGAACACGAAAGGCATGTCAGCACAACCACAGCATTAAGTGCGGGTAGGCATCCACTGAAATCTATTTCATTCTGCCTTTTTCTCTGGGTTGTTCACTCTCGGTGCCGGGTGAACATTTCATTTGGCGTGTTTGTCCTGAACTGAAGCCTTTTGCTCATCTCGGGAGATAGGACCGTTCTGTCTGTCCATTCCTGCTTATGACCATTTACGGGAACAGGCCGCCAGTTTATTTTTATCAGCTGACCAAGAAACACAAATAAATTGAAAGATGTGCCTCTCCACCCCGGCGGCAAAGAAGCAATAGCTGTTATTCCAAATAATCCCAACCCTTGGGATACAGTATAGATTTGATTCATTATAAAGATTGGATTTTAAATGTCATAAAAAAACGAAAAAAGTATCAATTGCATTCCAATGGCCCGTACAGGAACTGAAACTACGACCTCCACGTTATGAACATCATGCGCTCAGCAACTAAGCTAACTGACTACAAAGTACAGCAAACGTTCGTGCTTCCGGCTCGACACTGGGTGACAAGGTTACAACACAACCATTGAACACATCACATCGCTTAAACATTTTTCACGATTCATATGCAAAACTGGGCAGAGTGTACATTGAAAGTAACAGAAAAAGAGCACTGCATCTAACAAAATTCATTTTGAAAATTGTCATGGAACCGCTGAACAGCCCATCCCACAAGCACTGTCCGCATCCAAAACCAGCCTCTCCCCTTCAACAAAATAATCAAAAATTGCGAAAACCCAGAATTGAACCAGATACTGTTTGAGTTTTAAAGCGAACGCTCTCCAAACTGAGCTATATCAGTCCGCCAGGAAGAAAACCATAACTTTCTCACACCTTTTTAAAAGAAAACCTAACCCCAGAAGGAATTATCTCGCCCACGCAGTCCTCACTTCGGGGCAATGGGTCCCAAACAGATCTCGGAGATCAGATTGTGTCAATGTAATGTAATGTATAATGAAAATGAAAATCTTAACGCTCAGATTAAGTTATCACTGCCCACGGCCCAGGCACTTTCTGATTCCAGTCTTGCCCAAGTTGCATAGTTCAAAATGTGCATATTTGCACACTGGCAATGAATTGCCTGATATATGTGCTGTGATGAGCTAGGTTTGTTAGCGTGATGCAGCGCCAGAACGTACATGGAAGCATAATGATAATTGTGATTGTTCTCACACTGTAGTTAAATGTTGGCAAAATTGTAGTGTCAATTAGCAATTCTAGTTCCATCTGTTGAATTAATCTTCTGCTGAAATGTTCATAAAGATACAAAGCTTGCAAACCAGGCTAGTGTTGTGAAGTGTTCAGAAAGATACAAAGCTTGTACACCAGGCTAGATCTCACTGTGCTGAAGACACAGTGAATTACATCAAAAACTGCATGAATTCAGAGCTGGCAAATTGGCCTGCGAATCCTCAATATCTGAAGTTTTGCCTCGATAACGCCATATGTTGTAGCCAATAATTCCGCACATCTCTGTGGTGCAATCGGGTGGCATGCTAGTTTATTAACGAACTGTTAACTGACAGGGTGATGATTCGAGACCACCGAGGATTGTGCTTTCACTTCCTGGTCTTCAATATCTGTGGGTTTGTCTGCAAGAAAATGGGGGGAAACTGTGCCAGCTGGTCTTCAAGTCGGAAAGTGTGAGATCCTCCATTTGGATCAGCGAAAGCCATTCTGTATCACCGATGGTGCTCGCAGGGCCATGGAGTACTGGGACAGGCCTCCACGCTGCTCTTTCCACTCCCGAACCTGCTCCGTTGGCTCAGCGGCCCACAGCCTGCGAACCTTTAAAGATGTGTGTGCTAGAATACCCCAATCTCTCTCTGTCTCAACTTTCTTTCGTGCTTATCCCTGACATATGAATGACTGTTGAGCACGTGCACTTATCTAAGTTGCACATAATTTGCCAGTAATGAGACCAATCTCCCAAAATAGTAAGATCTGCCTGAAGCAGATGAGACCCGAATACTCGCACAAATCTCTATATCCTTTGCAAATTTGCAGGTTGTCCCATCACCTACATCCTGATCATTAATAAAATTAGTAAAAAGCAACGGATCATACAACCCCTGCGGGACCTCCAACCCAACCCATATCCATCTGTAACAGCTTACTGCCAGCCCCCTCAACACCAAATCCTGCAGGACCTCACTGCTGACTGGTATCCAAACCAACACAAATCCATCTGTACAGCTTGCTGCCTACACACTGCCATCCAGGTCAACACCAACTGCTACGCAACTTCACTGCTGACCGGTATCCAAACCAACCCAACTCCATCTACAACAGCTTGATGCCGACACACTGCCATCCCGCTCAACAGCAACTTCTACGCAACCTCACTGCTGACTGGTATCCAAACCAACCCATTTCCATCTATAACAGCTCACTCACAATCCAGCTCACTATATTATGACTGATATCAGGAAAAAAATGGAAAAAATCTGGCAAAGATAAATGTTGGTCCCCTGGAGAATGAGACTGGGGAACTAATAATGGGGTGCAGGGAAATGTCTGAGACATTGAATAAATATTTTGTATCGGTCCTCAGATTAGAGGATACTAAAAACATCTCAATAGTAGATAATCAAGAGGCTATAGAGAGGGAGGAACTAAAAACAATCACTTTCACTAAAGAAGTAGTATTTGGTAAAATAATGGAACTAAAGGTGGACAAGTCCCCTGGAACTAAAGGTTTGCATCCTCGGGTCTTTAAATAACTGGCTGCAGAAATAGTGGATGCATTGGTTGTAATCTACTAAAATTCATTGGATTCTTGGGAGGTCCCAGAAGATTGGAAAACCACAAATATAACACCCTATTTAAAAAAAGTTGGAGACAGAAAATAGCCTAACTTTTGTCATTGGGAAAAAGCTGGAGTACATTATTAAGGAAGCAGTGACAGGACATTTGGAAAAGCATAATACAGATAAGCAGAGTCAGCATGGTTTAAAGAAAGGGAAATCATGTTTGACAAATTTGCTGGAGTTCTTTGAGGAAGTAATGTGCAAGGTAGATAAGTGGGAACCAGTGGATGTGGTGTATTTGGATTTCCAGAAGGCACTCAATAAGGTGCCACATAACAGGTTACTGCACAAGATAAAAGTTGACGGTTTTGGGGAGTAATATATTCTCATCGATGGAGGGTGGGCTAACTAACGGAAGACAGAGAGTCAGGATAAATGTGTAAGTTTCCGGTTGTCAAATGGCAACTAGTAGGGTGTCACCGGGATTATTGCTGGGGTCCGAACTATTTCAATATATATTAATGACTTGGAAGAAGGGAACGAATGTAATGTTTCCAAGTTTGCTGATGATACAAAGATGGGTGGGAAATCAAATTGTGTGGAGGACAGAAATAATCTGCAACGGTATGTAGACAGGCTAATTGAGTGGACCAACAAATTGAGTATAATCTGGCAAAGTGTGAGGTTATCCACTTTGGCAGACACAATAAAAATACAATTTATTATTGAAATGGAGAAATATTACAAAATGCTGCAATACAGAGGGATCTCGGGGTCCTTGTGCATGAAACACAAAAAGTTAGTATGCAAATACAGCAAGTAATTATGAAGGCAAATACATGTTGGCTTTTATTGCAAAGGGAATGCAGTATAAAAGCAGGGAAGTCCTGCTACGATTGTACAGAGTATTGGTGAGACCACACCTGGAGAACTGCTTGCAATTTTGATCTCCTTATTTAAGGTGGGATATACTTGCATTGGAGACAGTTCAGAGAATCTTCACTAGTTTAATTTCTGAGATGAATGGGTTGACTTATGAAGATAGGTTGAGCAGGTTGGGCCCTATACTCATTGGAGTTTAGAAGAATAAAGATTAACTTATTGAAATATATGATGCTGAGGGGGCGCGACAAGATAGATGCAGCGAGGATGTTTCCACTCGTGGGGGAATCTAGAACTAGGGGCATAGTTTCAGAATAAGGGGTAGCCGATTTAGAACTGTGATGAGGAGAATTTTCTTCTCTCGAAATGTCGTGAATTTTTGAATTCTCTACCGCAGAGAGCTGTGGAGACTGGGTCATTGAATATATTTAAGGTGGAGATAGAAAGATTTTTGAACGATAATGGAATGAAGGCTTATGGAGCGTATGCGGGGAAGTGGAGCTATGCCCAAGGTCAGGTCAGCCATGATCTGATTAACTGGCAGAGTAGGTTTGAGTAGCCGATGGTCTACTACTGCTCCTATTTCTTACGTTTTTTAAAGTGTGAAGTATAGATGCAAACATAATCAGCATAATATTTTTATCTGACCATTTTTCCATTGATTAATTTGTCAAATATCGCGAATATTAAACTCCAGCCCAGTTATAGGGGCAATCAGTATCAGCAGAAAGAAAGCCCAACTGTCAGAATGGACACTATTCAGCCTGGGACAGCAGCAGAATCCAAACCCTGCAGTCAATTTTGAACTCGCTGGTGTCTCAGCAGGCTGGATGATTAAGTGCATCCCTTCTCACACTCGGAGCAGATGAATGGCCTCTCCCCAGTGTGAACTTGCTGGTGTGTCAGCAGGTGGGATAACTCTGTGAATCCCATCACAAACACAGAGCAGGTGATCGGCCCCTCCCCAGTGTGAACTCGCTGGTGTCTCAGCAGGATCGATGATGTAGTGAATCACTTCCCACACTCGGAGCAAGTGAACGGTCTCTCCCCAGTGTGAATTCGCTGGTGTGTCAGCAAGGTCAATGATGTAGTGAATCTCTTCCCACACTCGAAGCAGATATACGGCCTCTACCCTGTGTGACATCCCTGGTGTTGCAGCAGGCGGGATGACTGAGTGAATCCCTTCTTACACTCGGAGCAGGTGAACAGCGTCTCCCCAGTGTGAACTCGCTGGTGTTTCTGCAGCTCGGATGATTAGTGAATCCCTTCCCACACTCAGAGCAGGTGAACGGCATCTCCCCAGTGTGAACTCGCTGGTGTGTCAGCAGCTCGGATGATGTAGTGAATCCCTTCTCACATTCGGAGCAGATAAATGGCCTCTCCCCAGTGTGAAATCGCAGGTCTCTCAGGAGGATCGATGAAGTAGTGAATCGCTTCTCACATTCGGAGCAGGTAAATGGCCTCTCCCCAGTGTGAAATCGGAGGCGTCTCAGGAGGATCGATGAAGTAGTGAATCGCTTCTCACATTCGGAACAGGTAAATGGCCTCTCCCCAGTGTGAAATCGCTGGTGTCTCAGCAGGATCGATGATGTAGTGAATCTCTTCCCACAGTTGGAGCAGGTGAACGTCCTCTCCCTAATGTGACTGCGCCGATGAATTTCCAGATTAGACGGGTAATTGAATCCATTCCCACAGTCCCCACATTTCCACGGTTTCTCAGTGGTGCGGATGTCCTCGTGTCTCTCCAGGTTGGACGATCAGTTGATGCCTGGTCTGCACACAGAACACGTGTACATTTTCTCCCTGCTGTCAATGGTGCAATGTTTTTTTCAGGCTGTGTAACTGGTTAAAGCTCGTTCCACAGTCAGTGCACTGGAACACTCTCACTCGGGTGTGTGTGTCTCTGTAGTTTTCCAGTATCATTGATGTTTGAAATCTGTTCCCACAGATAGAACAGACAAACTTCTTTCCTTCCATATTCAAAAAACGATGATATTCTTGTCCTGAGGAGTCGTGTGATTCTCTCAGATCTTGACGTGTTGGTTGGTTTGATTTTCCCGTCTGCAAATTCTGCTCATTGAATACTCTGGAAAAGGAGTTTACAAAAATTATTACTGCAAGTACAGGACAGAAATTCAGAACGGACAATTCTAGATTCTATGGAACATTCTTTGCTCTCTTGTTCGTCCCAAAGCAGTAAATCCCCGCCCCATACACTTCCCTCTGCCTGTCTTGAAATTCAAAACATATCGCACGTTTGAAGGCAGCATGTCTTCCGCTCCCAATTATCATCACCAACTCTGGCAGGGTTCATTTCTACACTCACTGGTTCCCCTCCCTCTCCTCCCCTGAAGGTGCTGACTGACTGGGTTCAGTTCTACACTCACTGGTTCCCCTCTCATTAAGGTGCTCACTCTGGCTGGTTGCAGTTTTACACTCACTGGTTCGCCTCCCCTGAAGGTCTGACTCTGGCTGGTTTCAGTTCTACACTAACTGGTTCCCCTCCCCTAAAGGTGCTGACTCTGGTTCGGTTAAAATTCTACATTCACTGGTTCACCTCCCTCTGCTCCCCTGAGGTGCTGACTGACTGGGTTATGTTCTACACTCATTGGTTCCCCTCTCACTGAGGTGCTGACTCTGGCTGAGTTCAGTTCTACACTCACTGGTTCCGCTCCCCTAAAGGTGCTGAATCTGGCTGGGTTCATAGACACAGAGAAAATAGGTGCAGGAGTAGGCCATTTGGCCCATCGAGCCTGCACCACCATTCAATAAGATCATGGCTGACCGTGACCCCGATCGAGACTTGCTTTGAAATAAAAGTTTGCTTTGTTTAAGGCAGAAACGGTATTCGACTCAGTAATTTCGCTGAACCAGATTGAGGGAAAATAATCCATTTTTATCAATGTCTCCACAAGAATCGACAAATCCCCTGGGAGGACAGACGCACCAAAATTAGCGTCGTTGACCAGGCCAACATCCCCAGCATTGAAGCACAGACCAGACTTAATCAGCTCTGCTGGAAGGGCATATTGTTTGCCAGATACGAGACTCCCAAAGCAAGTGCTCTGCTCGGAACTCCTTCTCGACAAATGAGCCAAAGATGGGCAGAGGAAACGTTAAAAGGACACTCACAAAGCCTCCCTGATTAAGTGCAATATCCAAAGACTGCCCTAAGTGGAGGAAGTGTATCCGGGAGGGAGCTGAGCACGTCGAGTCTCGCCGCTGAGAGCATGCAGATATCAAGCGCAGGCAGCGGATGGAGCGATCGGCAAACCAGTCCCACTCACCATTTCCCTCAATGACTATCTGTCCCACCTGTGTCAGTGTCTGTGGCTCTCATAGTGGAGTGTTCAGCTACCTAAGGACTCATTTTTAGAGTGGAAGCAAGTCTTCATCGATTCTGAGGGATTGCCTATGATG
This sequence comes from Pristiophorus japonicus, assembly GCF_044704955.1. NCBI lineage: Eukaryota > Metazoa > Chordata > Chondrichthyes > Pristiophoridae > Pristiophorus > Pristiophorus japonicus. The sequence continues at coordinate 2,157,873 of NW_027250723.1, read as the reverse complement.
AGCAGGCCAGCATCGAGATAGCGGGCGGCACAGGAGGATAAAGGGCGGTGGCAGCGAGTGGGAGCAGCGGTGGATCGGAGAAGGCCAGCATCGCGAGAGCGGGTGGTGCAGGAGGATAAAGGGCGGTGGCAGCGAGTGGGAGCGGTGACAGATCGGAGGAGGCCAGCTGGTGCAGGGGCAGAAGGTTAACAAAGAAGCAAAAAGAAATCGAAGTGTGATGTCACAGTCAAGCGGGTAAGTGATTGGCTGGTGGATTGGTGACTATTTAATCTTTCTTTTGCTTTTTATATCCTTAGCAGTAAGAAACCTTGCCATTGTTGCCAAATTAAATTAATTCAGAGGTTAATTTACAGCAGGGGAGCCCAGACCAGTGTCATGCTCCTCCTGTGCTATGTGGACACATCCGGTGTCCCAGACTACTACGTGTGCAGGAAGAGTATCCAGCTGCAGCTCCTGACAGACCGCATTGCAGCACTGAAGCTGCAAATGGATTCACTCTGGAGCATCCGCGATGGTGAGGATGTCGTGAATAGCATGTTTAGTGAGTTGTTCATACCGCAGGTAAAGTTTTCTCAGGCAGGTAGGGAATGGGTGACCATCAGGCAGAGCAGTGGAAGGAAGGTAGTGCAGGGGTCTCCTGTGGTAATCTCCCTCCAAAACAGATACACCTTATTCGGTACGGTTGCAGGAGATGACTCATCAGGGGAGTGCAGCAGCAGCCAAGTTCATGGCACCATGGGTTGCTGTGCTGCACAGGAGGGCAGAAAAAAGAGTGGGAGAGCTATAGTGGTAGAGCATTCTATTGTAAGGGGAAGAGATTGGCGTTTCTGCGGCTGCAACCGAGACTTCAGGATGGTATGTTGCCTCCTTGTTGCAAGGGTCAAGAGTGTCTCGGAGTGGCTTCAGGGCATTTTGGAGGGGGAGGGTGAACAGCCAGTTGTCGTGGTGCATAAGTACCAACGATAAAGATAAAGAATGGGATGATGTCCTGAAGCAGAAATTAGGGAGCTAGGAGTTAAATTAAAAAGTAGGACCTCCAAGGTAGTAATCTCAGGATTGCTACAAGTGCCACGTGCTAGTCAGAGTAGAAATAGCAGGAGAGTTAAGAAGAATACGTTGCTTGAGGAATGGTACAAGAGGGAGGGATTCAACTTCCTGGGACATTGGAACCAGTTCTGGGGGAGGTAGGACCAGTACAAACCAGACAGTGTGCACCTGGGCAGGACTGGAACCAATGTCCTAAGGGGAATGTTTGCTCGTGCTATTGGGGAGGTTTTAAACTAATATGGCAAGGGTATGGGAATCTATTAAGGGAGACAGATGGAAGCAACATGGGGACAGAAGCAAAAGGTAAAAAGGAGATAAGGAAAGTAGGAGGCCAGAGAAATCAAAGGTAAAAATCATAAAGGGCCACATTAGAACATAATTCTAAAAGGAAAAAGAGTGTTAAAAAATCAAGCCTGAAGGCTCTGTGTCTCAATGCGAGGAGCATTCATAATAAGGTAGATGAATTAACTGCGCAGATAGCTGTTAACGGATATATTGTAAATGGGATTACTGAGACACGGCTCCAAGGTGACCAAGACTGTGAACTCAACATCCAGGGGTAATCAATATTCAGGAAGGATAGACAGAAAGGAAAAGGAGGTGGGGTAGCATTGCTGGTTAAAGAGAAGATTAATGCAACGGTAAGGAAGGACATGAGCTTGGATGTTGAAACTGTATGGGTAGAGCTGCGGAACACCAAAGGGCAGAAAACGCCGTTGGGATTTGTGTACAGACCACCACTGTAGTAGTGAGGTTGGGGATGGCATCAACCAGGAAATTAGGGATGCTTACAATAAAGGTACAGCAGTTATCATGAGTTACTTTAATCTACATATAGATTGGGCTAACCAATCTTGTTACAACACGGTGGATTTTTTGGAGCATATAAGGGATGGTTTTCGAAACCAACATGTCGACGAATGCACGAGAGAGCCGGCCATTCTAGACTGGGTCTTGTGTAATGAGAGAGGATTAATTAGCAATCTTGTTGTGCGAGACCCCTTGGGCAAGAGTGACCATAATATGGTAGAATTCTTCATTAAACTGGAGAGTGACACAGTTAATTCAGAGACTAGGGTCCCGAACTTAAAGAAAGGTAACTTAGAAGGTATGAGACGTGAATTGGCTAGGATAGACTGGAAAAAGATACTTAAAGGGTTACCGGTAGATAAGCAATGGCAGGCATTTAAAGATCGCCTGGATGAATTTCAACAATTGTACATCTCTGTCTGGCGTAAAAATAAAACGGTGAAGTGGTTCAACTGTCATGAACAAGGGAAATTAGGGATAGTTTTAAATCCAAGGAAGAGGCATATAAAGTGGCCAGAAAAAGCAGCAAACGTGAGGACTGGGAGAAATTTAGAATTCAACAGAGGAGGACAAAGGGTTTAATTAGGAGGGGGAAAATCGAGTATGAGAGTAAGCTTGCAGAGAAGATAAAAACGGATTGCAAAAGCTTCTATAGATATGTGAAGAGAAAACGATTCAGGAAAACAAATGAAGTTCCCTCACAGCCAGTATCAGGTGAACTTATAATGGGGAACAAAGAAATGGCAGACCAATTGAACAAATACTTTGGTTCTTTCTTCACTGAGGAAGACACAAATAACCTTCCGAAAATACTATGGGACGGAGGGTCGAGCAAGAAGGAGGAACTGAAGGAAATCCTTATTAGTCTGGGAATTGAGTTAGGGAAATTGATGGGATTGAAGGCTGATAAATCCCCAGGCCCTGATAGTGTGCATGCCAGAGTACTTAAGGAAGTGGCTCTCGAAATAGTGGATTTATTAGTAGTCATTTTCCAACATTCTACAGACTCGGAATTAATTCCTATGGATTGGAGCATAGCGAATGTAACCCCACTTTTTAAAAAGTTGGGAGATAAACCTAGGAATTTTGACCCGGTTCGCCTGATAGCGGCAATGGGGTAATGTTGGAATCAATTATAAAATACTTAATAGCTGCGCATTTGGAAAGCAGTGACAGGATCGGTCCAAGTCAGCATGGATATATGAAAAGGAAATCATGCTTGACAAATATTCTAGAAGTTTTTGAGGATGTAACGAGTAGAGTGGACAAGGGAGAATCATTGGATGTGGTGTATTTGGACTTTTTCAAAAGGCTTTTGACAAGGTCCCACAGAAGAGATTAGTGTGCAAAATTAAAGCACATGGTATTGGGGGTAATGTATTGAAGTTGATAGAGAATGGGTTGGCAGACAGGAAGCAAAGACGAGGAATAAATGGGTCCTTTTCAGAATGGCAGGCAGTGACGAGTGGGGTGCCGCAAGGTTCAGTGTTGGGCCCCCAGTTATTTACAATATACTTTAATGATTTGGATGAAGGAATTGAATGTAATATCTCCAAGTTTGTAGATGACACTAAGCTGGGTGGCAGTGTGACCTGTGAGGAGGATGCTAGGAGGCTGCAAGGTAACTTGGACAGGTTTGGTGAGTGGCCAAATGCATGACAGATGCAGTATAATGTGGATAAACGTGAGGTTATCCACTTTGTTGGCAAAAACAGGGAGGCAGAATATTATCTGAATGGTGAGAGATCAGGCAAAGGAGAGGTGCAACGAGACCTGGGTGTCATGGTACATCAGTCACTGAAATTTGGTATGCAGGTACAGCAGGCGGTGAAGAAGGCAAATTGCATGTTGGCCATTTTAATGAGCGGACTTGTGTATAGGAGCAGGGAGGTCTTGCTGCTGTTATACAGGGCCTTGGAGAGGCCACACCTTGAATATTGTGTAGAGTTTTGATATCCAAATCTGAAGAAGGACATTCTTGCTATTGAGGAAATGCAGCGAAGGTTCACAAGACTGACTTCCGAGATGGCAGGACTGACAGATGAGGAGAGACTGGATTGATTCGGCTTATATTCACTGGAATTTAGAAGAATGAGAGGGTATCTCATAGAAACATGAAAAATTCTGATGGAATTGGACAGGTTAGATGCAGGAAGAATGTTCCCGATGTTGAGGCTGTCCCGATCCAGGGGTCACAGTCTAAAGAAAAGGGGTAGGACATTTAGGACTGCGATGAGGCGAAACTTCTTCACTCAGAGAGTTGTGAACATGTGGAATTCTCTTCAACAGAACGTCGTTGAGGTCAATTCGTTAGATTATATTCAAAAGGGAGTTAGATGTGGCTCTTATAGCTAAACGGATCAAGGGGTATGGAGAGAAAGCAGGAATGGGGTGCTGAAGTTGCATGATCAGCTATGATCATATTGTTGGTCAAGGGGACGAATGGCCTACTCCTGCACCTATTTTCTATGTTTCTTTGTTTCTATGATGATGATGGTGACCCAGAATTGGACACAATACTCCAGTTGAGGCCGAACCAGTAATTTATGCAGGTTCATCCTAATATCCACACTTCTGTATTCTATACCTCTATTCATGAAGGCTATAATCCGCTAAGTCTTTATAACTGCTTTCGCAACCAGCGCTGCAACCTTCAGCAATTGGTGCACATCGACTCCTGAGTCTCTCTGCTCACGCACCACTTTATAATTGTACCCTTTAGTTTATATTTCCTCTCCTCTTTCTTCCGACCAAAATATATCACTTTTGAACTTTTCTACGTTAAATTTCATCTGCCACATGTCCGCCCATTCCACCAGCCTGTCAATGTCTTTCTGAAGTCTATCACTACCTCCTCACTGTTCACTGTACTTCCAAGTTTTGTGTCATCTGCAAATTTGGAAATTGTGCCCTGTACACCCAAGTCAATGTCATTAATATAGATCAGGATAAGCTGTGGCCCAACTACCGACCCCTGGGGAACACCACTTCATCCAGTCTGTAAAACTACCGTTCACCACTACTCTGTCTGTATCACTTAGCCACTGTCATATCCATGCTGCCACTGTCCCCGTTATTCCATGTGCTTCGATTTTGCTGGTATTGGTAACACGCCCGGGATCACTAAACACAAAACCCAGTCTGTTAATCACTTTCAGCTACTGGACATAGCATGTGTCCCACAGCATCTCTTCTACCTTCAATATGTGAATAGAGCATCATGCCTGTAAACCTGGTTTAAATTTATATCCACTCAGCAAATCTATTTAAGAAAAGCCTGCAGGCCAATAAGACACTGTTAAGGTGCCAGTGTGCTGCTGGTTTGCTTGGCATTTTGCCTGTAATGGACTCCGTATTTTGGTCTCCGTATTTACAAAAGGATTTACTTGCCTTGGAGGCTGTTCAGTGAAGGTTCACTCGGTTGATTCCAGGGATGAGAGGATTGACTTATGAAGATAGGTCGACGAGATTGGGCCTAAACTCATTGGAGTTCAGAAGAATGAGAGGTGATTTTATCGAAACATAAGATAATGAGCGGGCTCGACAAGGTGGATGCAGAGAGGATATTTCCACTCATAGGGGTAACTAAAACTAGGGGACATAGTTTTAGAATAAGGGGCCGCTCATTTAAAACTGAGACGAGGAATTTCTTCTCTGAGGGTTGTAAATCTGTGGAATGCTCTGCCCAAAAGAGCTGTGGAGGCTGGGTCTTTGAATATATTTACGGCAGAGAGAGATAGATTTTTGAGCGATTAAGGGAGTAAAGGGTGATGGGGAGCGGGCAGGGAATTGGAACTGAGTCCATGCTCAGATCAGCCATGATCTTATTGAATGGCGGAGCAGGCCCGAGTGGCCAAATGGCTACTCCTGCTACAATTTCTTATGTTCTTATGTTGTAACTGAACATTTCTCCCAGTGTCACCTTGTCTGTAATGAATGAGGGGTGATTTTATCGAAACATAAGATAATGCGGGGGCTCGACAAGGTGGATGCAGAGAGGATATTTCCACTCATAGGAGAAAATAAAACAAGGGGCTATAGTCTTAAAATAATGTGCCACCTATTTAAAACTGCGATGAGGAAACATTTCCGCTCTCAGAGTTTTGTTAAACAATGCCCCAGAGCGCTGTGGAGCCTTGGTCTGAATATATTTAAAGCGGAGATAGATAGCTTTTTGTACAATAATTGTGGAAAGGATTATGGAGTGTGGACAGGGAAGTGGAGCTGATTCCATTATCAGATCAGCAATCATCTTATTGAATAGTCGAGCAGGGCCAAAAAGCCTACTCCTGTTCCTATTTCTTAAGTTCGTATGTTCCAAATACAACACATCTTCTGGCAATGGCAGTGGGATGTGGCCCAATGGATGAGGCGTCTGACTTCGGTGCTAACCATGTCCTGTCGGGGCTGTATAACTCACCGGGTAATACCTTTTCTATTCTGCTGTGAAACTGTCTCAAAACTGGCCATTTCTGATACTCCCTCACCTGAAGTTTTGGAAGGGCTTTTGCTGACATAAGCTGATTGTAGACTTTGAACTTTGTCGACCTGGATGCTCGGGCCATACAAGTGGTGAACTGGACTTTGTCGCAGGGTATATATGTTTGGATGCAAAAAACAGGAAACCGAAGGGCAGATCACACTTTAGGCCTCAGACGAGGTGGCCGTGTGGTTAAGTCGATGTACAGCAAATCCCTTATGCACTGCACGTGTTGGTTCGGATCCCATTCTCGTAGTTTTTTTGTGGAATGTTTCATGCCCCTGTTTTTTTTTTCATTGTACTTTTACCTTGAAGCTCATGTCCAAATTCATCTTTTTCTACCAAGCATGTTACACTCAGCTCATGAAATTTCTCAAATTAATAAGCGAGCCTCGCTGGCTTTTGTATAAAAGTAAATATAAACTAATGAATTTGCTCCATTTTCCTCACATTTTCCTAAATCTCAGAGCTTCACATGAGCAACTAATGAAAACTAATCAACTGAGTAAAGATACATATTTCCCGGTGTATGCGTCGCTGAGTCGACTTGACGTCTGACACCCGTGTTCCATTCAGCACGCAGGAACTCGCCTGGTTTGGATACATTTAAATTCGGCGTCAATCTCAAAATAATCTTGAAGAATCCACAGCACTGTATTTTAGTCAGTGCCCATTCTCTAGTGCTGAAGGTTTGAAGGAGCTGGCCTTTGAATTAGAATCATGTGTGCCGAATGCATACGATTATTTAGGATATACAGAGCAGCAGCAGGCCATTCGACCCAACCAGTCGATTCCCACCTTTATGGTCCACTGGACATCCTCTCATCAGAATAACGCTATATTCCTTTTTCGCACATATATTTATATAACTGTCCCTTAAATGATTATATCCTACTTGCTTCAACAAATCCCTGTGATAGTGAGTTCCACATTCTTAATCTCTGATAAATAAGTTTCTTGTGAATTCTTTATTGGATTTGTTGGTGACGATCTTATATTGATACCCTCCAGTGACGGTCCTCTCCACATGTGGAATCTCTCTCTCTGTGCAGTTAACCTATCAAACCCTTTCATGTCGAGCAGACCTCTTTTAGGTCACCCTCAGACTTCTCTTTTCAAGTGAAAAGAGACGCGGCCTGTTCATCCTTTCTGATATATATCCTCGCATTTCATGTATCCTCCTTGTACATCCTCTCTTTACCCTCTCCAGTTCCATTATATCAATTTTGTAAATAATATGGCGACCAGATTTGCACACAGTACGCCAAATGTTGTCTCTCTGTGGAGGATTCTGTAATGACTGAGAATGAACACGGCGTCGCCAGGCTGTCTAATCAGTGTAAAAGGCTTCATTCCATGAGGTAGTTTATAGCATTCCTGAAGGTATTTTGCTTGCAGAATCTGATTCGACATTTTGAACTTTGTCAATCTGGGTGCACGGGCAGAACTTTGAAGATGAGGGGGACCTTTTAGCAGAGTATTTATGGTTGGAGACTAACAGCACCAGATTGAATGGCTGAGTTGTCTTAGACAGTAGACGGGACGTTAAGGCGATTGCCGCCTAAATCGTTGTGCTCAATTATTGTAAACTTTTGATGCTGATGAATCATCCCAGAATTTGATTGAAACTTACAAACAATAGGCTTTGAATCCAAATCTCCTTAAAACCACTTGTCTCTGTCCTAGCATTGTTCAGGTCTTGTTAAAATGAACACTGACTATTGGAATTGTTCACTTCTTGAATGAAGGTGGAACAGAGATCCGGATCGGAGATGGAAATTTTCCCCACTTCTTCCTTCAGATCATTCGTCTGGAGTGAACTGACAAAGATTTTTTAAGAAATGACATTCAAAGATAAAACATGCACGACAGTTCTCTTTACCACAAGACCTGCCCGTGCACCACGATCAACAATGTGAAAAACTTACAGTCAGCTTCTGTAAGCAAAATTAATTTTGCTAAGTCCGTTACGTAAGGTCAGAGACTGTTAGAAATGGTCGGGTAAAAACAGTTCCTTTCCATGTTGGAAGCCAGTGGGCAAACCGACCTCAACAGACTCGAAACCGCAATGTTATGTTCCATGAGGAGAGGTTGAATAGACTAGGCTGATATTCTACAGAGTTTAGAAGAATAGGAGGTGTTTTCATTGCGGAACAGGCTCGAAGGGCAGAATGGCCGACCCTTTCTACTCATGCTTATTTTCTTATGTTCGTCCCAAGCCTTGCCGGTGCCCCCGCAGAATCAGTCTCAGTCAGCAGGCGTTTCCTAACTTCAGTTGAGTAACTGTCAGAATTGGTCACTTTTTGGGGAGATTCGGAACACAGAAGAATAAGTTTTGCCCGGTGAGTTAAACAACCGTAGCACAACCCGAACCTGCAATCTTCTGACAACATCACGGTTATCACTGAACGCGGATGCCTTATCCTTTCGGCAATGCGTCCACAGCTGGTCACTTTGTTGTTGAGAGAATTGGGAGTTTTTCAGAGCTTCAGCTATGATTAGAGAAAGGGTTTTACTCAGATATAAATACATTTTGAATTATTCAACAGACGCGCTGTCAACTGGCTTCGCTCCTACGGTAGGAAACCCACTTCGCTTTCAAATATATCACCTTAGAAATTCGGTCTTCATAGCTGTAATCACACTAATATTAAGTAGACACACGCACAGAATGATCCTGGACAGACAGCACATCCCTTCTATACTGACAAAGAATGAACTGAACTGACAGCATATCCATTTAAAGAGACACAGAATGAATCGGGACTGACAGCACAGACATATTTAAACACATATTGGTCTACTTTGCAAATCCTAAAATTCCCCCATCATCATGGGCAGTCACTCGGAATTGAGGAGGAGTTGCTTCCACTCCCAAGGTGAGTTATTTCATGGCTGAACAGTCCGATACGAGAGCCACAGACTCTGTCACAGGTGGGACAGACATTCGACGGGGGAAGGGGTAGGTTGGGCTGGATTGCCGCTCGCTCCTTGCGCTGCGTGCGCCTGGGCTCTTCATGCACTTTGCGTCAAGCCTTAAAGAGCACAACGCCCGCCCGGATGGACTTTCTCCAACTCGGGCGATCTGCGGCCAGGGTCTCCCAGTTGTCAGTGGTGATGTCGCAGTTTACCAGGGAGGCTTTGAGGGTGTCCTTATAGCGTTTATGCTGTCCTCCTTTGGCTCGGTTACCATGAAGGAGCTCCGCCTAAAGCATTTGCTTCGGGATTCTCGTATCTGGCATGCGTACTATGTGGCCTGCACAGCGAAGCTGATCGAGTGTGGGCAGTGCTTCATTACTGGGGATTTTAGCCTGGTCAAGGGCACTGATGTTGGTGTGCCTGTCCTCCCCGGAGATTTTCACGATCTTGCAGAGACATCTTTGGTGATATAACTCCAGCGACTTGAGGTGCCTTCTGTACATCGTACATGCCTCAGACCCATACAGGAGCGCGGGTCTTTCTACAGCCCGAGGAACCATGAGTTTGGTAGTAGTTTTGTTAAGATCTGATCTTAAAAGTCTTATTTCTGCAGGCGGCCAAAGGCTGTTCTGGCGCACTGGAGGCGATGCTGAATCTCTGCATTCCCATATGCCTTTGTTGATAAGAGGCTGCCGAGATATGTGAAATGGTCCACGTTATCCAGGGCCGTGCCTTGGGCCTTGATGATTGGACGACAGTGCTGTGCGGCGAGGGCAGGCTGGTGAAGGAATTTTGTCTCACGGATATTCAGCGTAAGGCCCATGCTTTCATATGCCTCAGGGAATGCAGTGATTATACCCTGGAGTTCAGCCACTGAATGTGCACAGACGCAGGCGTCGTCCGCATAGTGCAGCTCAATGACAGAGGTAGGGTAGATCTTGTATCTGCCCTGGAGACGGCATTGTTTAAACAGCTTCCGACTGGTCCTGAGTTTCAATGGGGAGTTTGTTGATTGTGAGCTGGAGCATGGCGGCGAGGAAAATTGAGATACGCATATGAGGGAGAAGGGAATGGAACATTAGGCTGATAGAGTTGACGAGGAAGACAGGATAACATCATTTTAATTCCAGATGTATTTAATGAATTCAATTTAAATTCCACAGCTGCCATGGTTGAATGTGTACACATGCCTCTGAATTACTAAACAAGTAACATAACCACAGTGCAACCGTTCTCTTAACTTCATCCTTTACCTATGCAAATGGATCAAGGAGGTGAATAGCCTCCTTAACTCTTATGTTACAGGCTTGAGCGGCTGAATGGCCTGCTCCGTTTCCTAAATACAAGGGTCGAGGGCTTGAATCGCCTCCTCCTGGATCGACTGGCTTATATTAACTGGAATTTCGAAGAATTAGAGGGGATTGCATGGAAACAGATACAATTCTGACGGCTTTGGTCAGGTTAAATGCAGCAAGAATTTTCCCGATGTTAGGGAAATCCAGAACTAGGCGTTAGAGTCTAAGGATAAGGGATAAGCCATTTAGGATTGAGATGAGCAGAAACTTCTTCGCTCAGAGAATTGTGAACCTGTGGAATTCTCTATCACAGAAAGTTGTTGTAGCCAGTTCGTTAGATGTAGTCAAAATGGAGTAAGATGTGTCACTGACTGCTGAAGGGATCAAGTGGTATGGAGAGAAAGCAGGAATTGTGTACTGATTTGAATGATCAGCCATCATCATGTGAATGGTGGTGCAGGCTCGAAGGGCCTAATGGCCTACTTCTGCATCCATTTTCTATGTTGGTATGTTTCTATGTGTCCTGTTGATGTCTAATAGGCTGAATAGCGTTTAATCATCCCCTCTATTGCAATGTAAGTGTTTTGAGGGGCCGAATAGTGTGCTTCTGTGTAACAATTTATGGGGATGAATGGCTTCCTCCTATTCATGTGTAACAAGCTCGAGTGGCTGAATGCCCTCCTGCTGTCTTGTCTAACAAGCTTGAGGGAGTGAATTAATTCCGCCTGTTCCTGATTAACTAGCCTCTGTGGATTGAATATTCTTCTCCTGTTCCTCTGTAACCGGCTCTGGAGATTGAATGTCTTGCTCTTTTTCTAGTGTATGAGCATCTATGGGCTTAATGACAACCTCCTGTTCCTATGCAACGGATTCGAGTGGCAGAATTGCCTTTTCCAACAACTATAAAACTGTCTGGAAAGTGCCGAATGACCCACCTCCTGTTCTTATTTAAAACGCTTGAGAAGTTGAATGATGGCCACCTATTACTATTTAACATGTATGTGGGGATGAATAGCCTGCTCCTGCGTACAAGGTTTAAGGTACTGAAAGGCTTCTTCCTGTGCAATAGCCTCACATCATCATCATCATCATCGTAGGCAGTCCCTCGGAATCGAGGAAGACTTGCTTCCACTCTTAGCATGAGTTGGTAGGTGGCTGTACAGTCTAATACGAGAACCACAGTCTCTGTCACAAGTGGGACAGACAGTGTTTGAACTAAAGGGTGGGCGTGGAGTCTGGTTTGTTGCACGATCTTTCCGCTGCCTGCGCTTGATGTCTGCATGCTCTTGGGGATGATACTCGAGCAGCTCAGTGCCCCCCGCGGATACACTTGCTCCACTAAGGGCGGTCATGGGCCAGTGACTCCCAAGTGTCAGTGGGAATGTCACACTTTATCAGGGAGGCTTTGAGTGTATCCTTGTAACGTTTCCACTGCCCACCTTTGGCTCGTTGGCCGTGGACGAGTTGCGAGTAGGTCGCTTGCTATGGGTACCTCGTGTCTGACATGCAAACTATGTGGCCTGCCCAACGGAGCTGATCATGTGTAGTCAGTGTTATAATGCTGGGTATGTTGGCCTGGGCGAGGATATTAAATTTGGTGCGTCTGTCCTCCCAGGGAATTTGTAGGATCTTTCGGACAAATCGTTGATGGTATTTCTCCAGCGACGTGCGGTGTCTACTTTACATGTTCCACACCTCTGAGCAGTACAGGAGGGCGGCTATTACTACGGCCTGTCGACCATGAGCTTGGTGAAAGTGTTGAAGTTCTGGTCTCCAAACACACTTTTTCCACAGGCGGCCGAAGGCTGCACTGGTGCACTGGAGACGGTGTTGGAACTTGTCTTCAATGCCAACTATTGTTGATAGGAGGCGCCCGAAATAATGAATTGTTCCACGTTGTCCAGGGCCGTACCATGGATGTTTATGACTGGGGGGCAGTGCTCTGCAGCGAGGACTGGTTGGTGCAGGACCTTTGTCTCACTGATGTTTAGCGCAAGCGCCATGCTTTCGTATATCCTGCAGTTTAGCCTCTGTGTGAGCACAGACGCAGGCGTCATCCGCGCACTGTAGCTCACGACAGAGGTTGGGATGATCTTGGACCTTGCCTAGGGATGGAGAAGGATGAATAGGTTTCCCCTGCTTCTGTAATTTAGTCCCACTCCAGCGGGGAGCTTGTGGACTGTCAGGTGGAACATGGCAGCGAGGAAGAATGAGAAGAGGGTTGGAGCGTTGACGCAGACTGCTTGACCCCCGGTCCGGAACTGGATTGCGTCTGTGATGGATACGTTGGTAAGGATCACGGCCTGCATGTCATCGTGGAGAAGGCGGAGGATGGTGATGTACTTTTGGTCGTGTCCGAAACGGAGGTGGACGCTCCTTCGGCTCTCGTGGTTGAGAGTGGGAAAGGCATTTGTAAGGTCGAAGAAGGCCATGTTACCTGTATTTTTCCTGCAGCTGTCGTGCTGCAAAACATCATGTCCGTTGGTCCCCAGAGGGGACGAAATCCGCTCTGCAACTCCATGAGGAGCTCCTCGGCCACAGGGAGAAGTCAGTTGAGAAGGAGGCTAGCGACGACTTTCCAAGTGGCTGATAGCAGGGAGATTCCCCTTTAGTTGCTGCAGTCGGACTTATTGTCTTATTAAAGATGTTCACGATCACTGAATCACTATGATCTCCCGGCATGCTTTCCTCCCTCCAGATGAGAGAAAGAAGGTCAGGTATTCGCGCCAGCAGTGCCTCACCACCATACTTTAATGCCTCAGCAACGATTCCGTCAGCCCCCGTAGCCATTTTATTTTTTTAGCTTTCTTATGGCGTTTTCTACCTCATGCAGTGTTGGGGTCTCATTCAGGTGGTGGCGGGTAGCATTCTGCGGAATGGAGTCAAGTACACTCATGTCAAGCATTGGATTACATCGGATATACAGCACTGAAACAGGCCATTCGCCTCAGCCAGTCTGTTATGCTCCACTCGAGCCTCCGCTCAACATTCCTCAACTGCCTAACGCTCTATTCCCTTCTCTCTCATACGCCTGTCTAGCTCCTCCTTAAATACTTCCATACTATTCTCTTCAACCACTCCCTGTGGTGCCGAGTTCCACAATCTCACCACATTTTGGGTAAATAAGTTTCTTCTAAATTCCCTATTTTTATTTCAAGGTGACTATCTTATATTGATAGCATCTAGTTATTCCGTTCCCCACAAGTTGAAACATTCTAACTGTATCCACTCCATCAAAATCTTTCATAATTTTAAATGTCTGTATCATGTCACGCCTCAGCCTTCCTTTTTCAAGAGAAAAGATACACTGCCTGTTGATCCTTTCCTGATTTTTATACGCTGGCTTGAGGAATCTCTTCTTGAGGTATCATCCTTGAAAATCTTCTCTGCATCCTCTGAAATGCCTCTATGTCCTTGTTATAATATGACGACCTGAACTGTCCGTAGTACTCTAAGCGTGATCTAATGAAGGTTAAATACTGGTATGCATAATATCGCTACTTTTCAATTCTGTATGTCTAGAAATAAATCAGCGTGTTTGGTTTGCTTTTTTATGGCCTTGCTAACTTATGCCGTTATTTTTTTAGATTTTTTGTATTTGTACTCCGAAATCTCTTTGTTCCTGTACACCACCCAGACTGGCAACTTCCATTAATAAGTGACGTCACTAAGTCTCCTACTTAAATGTAACACATCACATTTATAAGGTTTGAGATTCATTTGCCAATTATATGCCCATTCTGCAAGTTTCTTAATGTCCTCTTGTATGTTGTTGTAGTATTCCTCCGTATTAACTATCCCTCCTAATTTGGTGTCACCCGTACATTTAGAAATGTTGTTTTTGATTCCAAGGTCTAAATCTTTAATATTAATTTTGAACAACAGTGGTCCCAGCACCGATCCTTGTGGAACGCCACTACCCACCTTCTGCGTCTAAGAAACGCTAACTTTTACACATACTCTTTGATTTCTTTCTTGAAGCCAGCTCGCTATCCATTCTGCTAGTTGTCACCTGACCTCGCATTCTCTGACCTGGCTTGAGGCTCTTCTTGTTCCGATGTTACAATCTATTTTTTTTATTTCATTCATTCAAGCATGTCGACATCGCTAGCAAGGGCCGGATTTGTTGCCCATCTCCATCTGCCCCTGTGAAATTGTTGGTGAGTCACATTACGCAACCGACTGGCTCGCCAGGCCATTTCAGAGGTCAGTTAAGAGCCAACGACATTGCTGTGGGTTTGGAGTATGATATAGGCCCAGACCGGTAAGGACAGCAGAATTATTTCCCGAAAGGAGACAAGTGAACCAGATGAGGAGTTTGTTACAATGGTCATCATTATTGATACTTTTAAAATTCCAGATTTACTTAATTGAATTTAAATTTCCCTACTCTCGTGGTGGGCTATGATTTATTCTCTCTGGATTATTAGTCCAGTGACATAACCATCATGCTACTATGATTGAACTCCATCTGTGTAATGCGCTCAAGGGGTTGAATGACACCTCTTATTCCTTTGCAATAGGTTGAGGGAAGGAATGGTGTGCCCTGTTCCTACGCAACAGGATCGGGAGATTGATTAGCCTCCTCCTGTTCCTGTATAACAGGTTCGTGATTCGCAAATGCCTCATCCTGAGCCTTTCGAATGGCTACCTGCACTTCTACTCTTCTTATAGATATGTCTCAAGGAGCGGAATGGCTTCCGCCAGTCCGATGCCTCAGGCTCGAGGGGCTAATGGCCTTCCCCTGTCCTTGTGCAACAGACTGGAGAGGTTCAATTACATAGTCCTATTTCTGCTCAATAGCTTCATTGGATTGGCAGTGCCTTATGATCAACTATGCGAAAAGTTCGAGCGACCGAATGGAGTTCGACATTTCTTGTAAAACAGGCGCACACAACTGAATGGCTTCCTCCTGCCCTTTGCAATTGGTTTGAGTGGTTAAGTGACTCATTGGCCTCCACCTGTCCCTGTGTAACAGGCTCGATTGCTTGCATCTGTTACCGTGCAAAATATTCAGATGATACTTGGGAAGGACTGGAGCCACTTGTGCAACAGAAAGTGCAGGGACCACAGTTAGCCTTGTCTGAAGTATTGCTTTGATGCAAAGTTCACTGTGCGGCCCAGACTCAAATCCTGACTCTGGTGGGAATCGAGACCAAAAATTTTGAATGTTTAATATGCCAAGAATTAGAAAAACAACGTGATATCCATTGCGCCGCAGAGTCGCCAAATTGTGCATCAATACAAAAGTAAAATAGTGTTGATACGTAATCTGAGCTGAAAAAAATCTGGAAACACTCAGCAGATGAGGCAGAATCTGCGGACAGAGAAACAGAGTGAATGTTTCAAGTCGATGAACATTCATCGCCACTGGATCAATATCCGCCGTCTAAAACGGATGCCCTGTCAGACCCGAATCATCACGTTTCTGTTTGAAAGGGATGTTTTGTCATGGACTCGTAGAACCTTTCAGCACGGAAGGAGGCCACTTCGGCCAGCGTGTCCGCACCGTCCGAAAATTGCTATCCCTCCTAATCCCACTTTCCAACTCTTCTTGTAACCATGCAAAAATCTATTATTTTATTTTATTCATTTAAGCATGTTGACATCGCTAGCAAGCGGTTAATGGCCTTCTCCTGTTCTTGTGTAACAGACTGGTAATGCTCAATTGCCTCCTACTATTTCTGTGCAACAGGTTCGTTGGTGTGGCATTGCCTTCTCCTCATCTGTGCAACAGAATTTGTTGCAGTCATCCTCAGTTTTGAATATCCAACTAATTTGGCATCATCCGCAAATTGAGAAATTGTGTTTTTGATTCCCAGGTAGAAGTCATTAATATAAATTGTAAACAACAGTGTTCCCAGCACCGATCCTTGTGGAACAGCACTGCCCACATTCTGCCACTCTAAAAAGCTAACTTTTACCCCTACTCTCTGCTTTCTGTCTTAAAGCCAGATAGCTATGCATTCATCCAGTTGTCTCCAGACTCCACATTCTCTGACCTCTCTTGCGGTTCTTCTTTTTCCTGTGTTACAATCTCGAGATCATATTGTTTCTTTTATTCATTCTATTATGTGGACAATGCTCGCAAGGGCAGCCTTTATTGCACTTCCCTAATTGCCCTTGTGAAGGTGATGGTTCACCACCTTATACAAATGAGTTTCTCGCTGGGCCTTTTCAGAGGGCCGCAAAGAGCCAACCACGTTGCTCTAGATCTGGGGCCACATTTGGCCCAGAGCAGTAAGGACTGCAGATTTCCTTCATTAAAGGAGACTTTTGAACGAGATGGTGTGTTGCGTCAATGGTAAATATTATTAAAACTTTTAAAATTCTAGATGTATTTAATTGAATTTAAATTGTCCTACTCTCTTGGTGGACTGTGATTTTCTCTCACTGAATTACTAGTCCAGTGCCACAGGCCTCCGGCTGTGCAATGTGCAAGAGGGGCTGAATGATTCAGGCTGTTCCTGTGCAATAGTTTGAGGGACGGAATGTCATCCCCCGCGTCCAATGTAACAGGTTCTAGGGGTTGATTAGTCTACACCTGTTCCTGTATAATAGGTCGGTGTGTCTGAAATGCCTCGTCCTAATCCTGTGCAACATCTTCTATTAAGGGGAGAGCGGAGTGGGGGAGGGGAGGCGGTGGGGAGGACGGTCGCAATGCAGAGAAATCTAGACTGCTAAAGAGAAATGAAAATGAAGCAATGCCGGAAAGTGATTGTTGTAATGTATCCACATTATGTCAAGAAGGGACTGAGTATACAATCAAAAGAGTGCACTAAAAAATAGGATCCTGATAAGAAAAAAAGCGATAAGATAAATCGGGCTATAGTGCAAAAAAATGTTATGATCTCTAATAATGTTAAAAAGACCAATTTAAAAGCATTGTATCTGAATGGACGAAGCATCTGTAATAAGTTAGAAGAATTAACAGCGCAAACAGATGTAAACAGATACAATATCGGAGCAATTACAGATATTTGGTTGCACGTTGACCAGGGTTGGGAACTGAATATCAAATGAATTCGGTATTTAGAAAGGACAGGCAAAAAGGAAGAGCGGGTTGTGTTGCGGTGTTGGTAAAGGACGATATCAGTGCAATAATGAGAAAGGTATTCGGCTCAGAAAGACAAGATGTAGATTCAGTTGGATGGCACTAAGGAGAATGAAGGACCAGAAAAGATTGGTGTGAGTTGCCCAGAGGCCTCCAAACAGTTGTGGTAGTGTGGAGGATAACATTAACAGGAAATCAGAGCTGCATGTAACAAAGGTACTACCATCATCGAAGGTGACTTTAAACTACATGTAAATTAAAGTAATAATAATGTGGCCGATGAATACATGGCGTTTATACCAGTTGTTTTTTTAGCCCAATATTTTGCGGAGCGTACTCGGGAACAGAATATCCTAGATTGGGCCTTGTGGAAAGAGAAGGGATTAATTAAAAGTCAAGTTGTCTGGGGTCATTTAGCGAGGAGTGGCAATAACTCAATTCAACTCGTTATTAAGATGGAAAGTGAAGTAGCCCAATCCAAATCTATGGTCCTAAATCTAAGCAAAGGATACAACGAATGCATGGGAAATGAATTGCATGGGGTATGATAGATTGGGAAGAGTCAAGAAACGTCATGTTGGTGGACGGGCAAGGAATGAAATTTCAGTAACGAATGTATGAATTGCGGCAGTTATACTTTCCTTTCTGGTGTAAAAAAAAAGGATGCTGGCCCAACCATGGTTAACAAAATAAATTAAGGATAGTCTTAGATTCAAAGAAGAGTTATACAAAGTTGCCAGAAAAAGTACAAGCCTGAGGATGGGGAACAATTTAAAATTCAGCAAAAATGTGCCAAGAGATTGATTGAGAGGCGAGGAATAGAGTATAACAGTGAACTTGCAAGGAACATAAAAACAGGCTGCAGTAGATTCTACAAGCTCGTAAAAAGGAAAAGATTAGTGAAGACAAATGTATGCCCTTAACAGACAGAAATGGGGGAATTTATAATGTGGAACAAGGAAATGGCAGGACAATTAAATAAATACTTTGGTTCTGTCTTCACGGAGGACATTAATAACACCCCAAAAATGCTTGTGAACCAAAGGTCGAGTGAGCAAGAGGAATTAACGGACATGATTATTTGTAAGAAAATAGTGCTGAGGAAACTAATGGGAATGAGGGCCGATAAAGAACCAGGGCCTTATGATCTGCATCCCAGAGTACTAAAAGAGGTTGCAATGAAAATAGTGCATGCATTGGTTGACAACTTCGAAACATCTATAGGTTATGGAACAGTTCCTGCAGTTTGAACGGTGGCAAATGTAACCCCACTGTTTAAAAATGGAGGGAGAGAGAAAAAAAGGAACTACAGACCGGTTAGCCGAACACCAGTTGTAAGGAAAATGCGAGAATCTATTGTAAAGGATATTATAACAAAACACTTAGATAATACCAAAGGGATTAGACAAAGTCAACATGAATTCCGAAAAGAACACCATGTTTGACAAACCTCCTCGAGTTTTTGAGGATGTAACTGATAGAAAAGTAAAGGGAGAATGAGTGGATATAGTGTACTTGGATTTACAGAAGGCCTCTGATAAAGTCCCACGTACGATGTAGTGTGCAAAATTAAAGCATATATGATTGGGGGTAATATACTAGCATGGATTGAAAATTGGTTAATGGACAGGAAACAGGATCGATGGGCAGAGGGACCTGATGTCCTTGTAAAATAGTCTATTGGAAGCATACATGCAGGTGCAGCAAGCATATAGGAAGGCAGATGATATGTTCGCCTTCATTCCAAGAGGATGTGAGTAAATGAGTAAAGATGTGTTACTACAGTTCTACAGGGCCTTTGTGAGACCGCACCTGGAGTATTGTGTGCAGTTTTGGTTTCGTTATCGAAGAAAGGATATACTTGCCATAGAGGGAGTGCAGCGAAGGTTCGCCAGATGGATTATTTGGATGGCAGGACTGTCGTATGAGCAGAGATTGGGTCGACTAGGCCTGTATTCTGTAGAGTTTAGTAAAATGAGAGAGGATCTCATTGAAACGTATACCATTCTGAAAGGGTTGAATAGACTGGATACGGGGAAGATGATTCACCTGTTTGGGAAGGTTATAACAAGGGGTCACAGTCTCAGAATACGGGGTAGGAAATTTGGGAAGGAGAAGGTGAGATTTTATTTTCATTCAGAGAGTAGTGCAGCTGTGGAATTCCCTTCCACAGAAGGCTTTGAATGCCGAGTCACTGAATATATTTAAGAGGGAGATAGATTTACAGACACAAAAGAGAACAAGTGATATGGGGGGAAAGCGTGAATATGTTGTTGAGATAGAGGATTAACAATGATCATATTAAATGGCGGTGCAGACTCGAAGGGCCGAACGGACTATTACTGCTCCCGTTTTTTATGTTTCTATGTTCTAGGATCTAAATGGACTTATACTCTTCTTGTAGAGCAAGCTCAATGAATTGATCGCCTTCTGCCTCTCCTAAGGCTCAGATTTGAGGCGTTAATGGCCTCCTCCTTTCCCTGTGCAACAGTGCAGTGAGGCTGATTGGCCTCCAGCTAATTATGTGTAACAGGAAAGTGTGCCTCCTCGTCATCTATGCAGCAGGTACGAGCGGCCGAATGGAGTTCTACTCTTCTTGTATAAAAAGCCCAAGGATCTGACTTACTTCCTCTTGTCCTTTGCAACTGGCTCGAGGGGCTAATGGAATTCTGCTGTCCTTCTGTAACAGGATCGATGGCTTGCTCTTGTTCCTGTGTAATAGTCTCAGGTTCTAAGTGAGCTCAATGGAAAAGTGGGTAGGATTGGAACCACTTGTGCAGCAGGAATTGCAGGGAACGCAGTTTCCCTTCTCTGAAGTATTGATTTGCTGCAAAATGCACTGAGCTGCCGAAGAAACACCAGATCATGACCTAAATTCCGACTAAAATCCGACATATCCAGACTAATGCCGCTTTCCAGCTCTTATTCCATAGCCTTTTAGGTGACTGGAATTGAAGTGCATATTCAAGGACTTTTAAAAGTGGTGAGGACTTCTGCCTTTAAATCACTTTCAGTAGTGAGTTCCAGACTCTCACTACCCCTGGTTGGAAACAGTGTCCCTCAAATTCCGGAAAACCTCCTAGCAATTACTTTAAATCTATGATGCCTGGTTGTTGGCCACTCTGCTAAGGGAAATAGATCCTTTCTATGCACTCGATCGAGGCCACTCAAAATTTTATTCACTTCAATACGGATCCCCTTAGCCTCATCTTTTCCAAGGAAAACACACCCAGCCAATGCAATATTTACTCAGAGCTAAATTCACCATCCGCCTAAATCTAACCTTTATGCTCATGAGTGCTGTCTGAACATTCCTGTAATGCGGTGACCAGAGAAGCATGCAATAATTTAGCTGTGGCCCAACTAGAGTTTTACACATTTGAAGCTAACTTCCCCGATCTTATATTCTATGGCTCATCTAATGAATGCAAGTATTCCGTGTTGCTTCTCAACATGTAAACATCGAAAATAGATTCAGCAGTACGCCATTCGACACTTAGAGCCTGCACCACCACTCAATAAGATCATGGCTGATCATTCCCTCAGTACCGCTTTCCTGTTTCCTCCCTACCTCTTGATCCTTTTAGCCATAAGGGCCACAATAATTACCTGTTCAATATACCCAATGAACTGGCATTAACTACTCTTTGCGGCAGGGAATTCCACAGGTTAACAACTCTCTGAGTGAAGAAGTTTCTCCTCATCCTCGTTCTAAATGGCCTACTCCTTATCGTAAAACTGTGTCCCCTGGTTCTGGACTTTCCCAACATTTTGAACATTCTTCCTGCATCGAACATGTCCAGTCCAGTCGGAATCTTACATGTTTCTACGAGATCCCCTCTCATCCTTCTAAACTCCAGTGTATAAAGGCCCAGTCGATTCAGTCTATTTTCATATGTCAGTCTAGCCATCCCTGGAATCAGTCTGTCGAAACCTCGCTGCACTCCCTCAATAGCAAGGACTTCCTTCCACAGATTAGGAGACCTAAACTGAATACAATATTCCAGGTGAGTCTCACCAATGCCCTTTACAACTGCAGTAAGACGACCCTGCTCCTATACTCAAATCCCCTAGCTATGAAGGCCAACATACCATTTGCCTTCTTCACAGCCTGCTGTACCTGCATGCCAACTTTCAATGACTGATGAACCATGACACCCAGGTCTCGTTACACCTCACCTTTTCCTAATCTGCCGCCATGCAGATAATGTTCTGCCTTCGTTGTTTTGCCATCAAAGTGGATAACCGTACATTTATCAACATTATACTGCATCTGCCATGTATTTGCCCACTCACCTAACCTGTCCAAGCCAACCTGCAGCCTCTTAGCGTCCTCCTCAGGGCTCACACCGCCAGATAATTTAGTTTCATCTGCAGACCTGGAGGTATTACACTCAATTCCTTCATCTGAATCATTAATGTATTCTGTGAAGAGCTGGGGTCCCAGCACTGAGCCCTGAGGCACTCCACTAGTCACTGCCGGCCATTCTGGAAAGGAGCCGTTCAACCCGACTCTCTGCTTCCTGTCTGCCAACCAATTCTCGACACTTTTGTTCTGTCTTCACAAAGGAAGATACAGATCAACTTCCGAATGTAATAGGGGACAATGGGTCTAGTGAGAATGAAGAACTGAAAGATATCCTTATTAGGTGGGAAATTGTGTTAAGGAAGTTGATGGGATTAAAGGCCGATAAATCCCCGAGTCCTGATAGTCTGCATGTCAGAGTACTTAACGAAGTGGCCCGAGAAATAGTGGATGCATTGGTGATAATTTTCCAGCAAGCTATCGACTCTGGATCAGTTCCGATGGACTGGAGGGTAGCTGATTTAATGCTACTTTTTAAAAATGGAGGGAGAGAGAAAGCGGGTAATTATATACCCGTTAGCTTGACATCCGTAATGGGGAAACTATCGGAATCAATCACTAAGGAGTTAATTTGGAAAGCAGTGACAGGATCGGACCGAGTCAGCATAGATTTATGAAAGGGAAATCATGCTTGACGAATCTTCTGGAATTTTTCGAGGATATCGCTAGTTGAGTGCACAAGGAGAAGCAATGGATGTGGTGTATTTGGGCTTTCAAAAGGCTTTTGACGAGGATATTGGTATACAAAATCAAAGCTCATGGTGTTGGTGGTAATGTAATGACGTGGATAGAGAGAGTCGGGATAAACGGCTCCTTTTCAGAATGGCAGGCAGTGACTAGTGGAGTGCCGCAGGGCTCAGTGCTGGGATCCCAGCTCTTTACAATATACATTAACGATTTGGATAAAGGGATAGAGTGTAATATCTCCAAGTTTGTGGACGACACTAAACTAGGTGGCGGTGTGAGCTGTAAGGAGGACGCTCAGAGGCTGCAGCATGATGTGGACAGATTAGGTGAGTGGGCCAATACATGGCAGATGTGGTATAATCTTGATAAATATGAGGTTATGCATTTTGGGGTCAAATACACGGAGGCAGAATATTATCTGAATGGTGGCAGACGAGAAAAAGGGGAGGTGCAGCGAGACCTGGGTGTCTTGGTTCATCAGTCACTGAAAGTGGGCACGCAGGTAGTAAAGAAGGTGGTAAAGAAAGCAGGTGGTAAAGAAGGCAAATGCTATGTTGGCCTTCGTAGCTCGGGTATTGAATATAGGAGCAGGGAGGTCTTACTGCTATTGTACAGGGCCTTAATGTGGCCTCACCTGGAATATTGTGTTTAGTTTTGGTCTCCTAGTCTGAGGAAGGACGTTCTTGCTATTGAGGGAGTACAGCGAAGGTTCACCAGACTGATTCCAGGGATGGCTGGGCTGTCATATGAGGAGAGACTGGATCAACTAGGCCTTTACTCACTGGAGTTGAGAAGGATGAGAGGGGATCTCAAAGAAACATTTAAGATTCTGACAGGACTGGACAGGTTAGATGCGGGAAGAATGTTCTTGATATTGGGGAAGTCCAGAACCAGGTGAGATAGTCTTAGGATGAGAGGCAGGCCATGTACGACTGAGATGAGGAGAACCTTCTTCACTCAGAAAGTTGTTGACCTGTGGAATTCCCTGCCGCAGAGAGTTGTTGATCCCAGTTCATTGGATATATGGCCCTTACGATTAAGGGGATCAAGGGGTATGGAGAGACAGCAGGACAGCGGAACTGAAGGAATGGTCAGCCATGATCTGATTGAATGCCGGTGCAGTCTCGAATGGACGAATGGCCTACTCCTGCACCTATTTTCTTTGTTTCTCTGTTTCTATCCACGTAAGTACATTACACCCAATACCAGGTGCTTTGATTTTGCACACAAATCTCTTGTGTCGGACCTTATCTAAAGCCTTTTCAAAGTCCAAATACACCACATCCATTGGTTCTCCCTTGTCCAATCTGCAAGCTACATATTCAGAAATTTCTGGAGCTTGATTTTCCCTTCATAAATCCATGCTGACTTGGACCGACCCTGTCACTGCTTTCCAATTGCGCTGCGATTTCATTTTTAATAATTGATTCCAACATTTTCCCCACGACTGATGTCAGGCTGACCGATCTATAATTACCCATTTTCGCTCTCCCTCCTTTTTTAAAAAGTGGTGTTACATTACCAACCCGCCAGTCCATGGGAACTGACCCAGATTCGATAGACTGTTGGAAAATGATCACGAATGCATTCACTATTTCTCGGGACACTTCCTTATATACTCTCGGATGCAGACTATCAGGCCCCGGGGATTTATCGGCCTTCAATCACATCAATTATCCCCAACAGAATTTCCCATCTAATCAGCATATCCTTCAGTTCCTCCTTTGCACTCGACCCTCGCTCCCCTAGTACATCCAGAAGGTTATTTGTCTCTTCCGTCGTGAAGACAGAACCAAAGTGTTTGTTCAATTATTCTGCCTTTTCTTTGTTCCCCATTATAAATTCACCTGAATCCGAATGCAAGAGACCTACGTTTGACTTCACTAATCTTTTTCTCTTCAGATATATATAGAAGCTTTGGCAGTCATTTTTATGCTCCTGGCGCACTTCGTCTCGTACTCTTTTTTCCCCCTCTTAACGAAACCCTTAGTCCTCCTTGGCTGAATACTAAATTTCTCCCAGTCCTCAGGTTTGCTGATTTTTCTGGCCAATTTATATAAATCTTCCTGGGATTTAACACTATCCTTAATTTCCCTTGGTAGCCACGGTTGAGCCATCTTCCCCGTTGTATTTTTACTCCAGACAAGGATGTACAATTGGTGAAGTTTATCATGTGGTCTTTAAATGTTTGCCATTGCCTATCCACCGTCAACATTTTAAGCATCATTTGCGAGTCTATTCTAGCCAATTCACGCCTCATAACATCGAAATTACCTTTCCTAAAGTTCAGGTCCCTAATTTCTGAATTAACTTTGTCACTCTACATCTTATAAAGAATTCTATCATGTTATGGTCGCTCTTCCCCAAGGTGCCTCGCACAACAAGATTGCCAATTAGTCCCTTCTCATTACACATCACCTAGTCTACGATGGCCAGCTCTCTTGGTCGTTCCTCGACATATTGGTCTGGAAAACCATCCCTAATATGCTCCAGGGAATCGTCCTCCACCGCATTGCTACCTGTTTGGTCAGCCCAATCAATATATAGATTAAAGTCGCCCATGGTAACTGCTGTACCGTTATTGCACACATCCCTTATTTCAAGTTTGATGCTGTCCCCAACGTCACTACCACTGTTTGGAGGTCTGTACCCAATTCCCACTAGCGTTTTCTGCCATTTGGTATTATGAAACTCCCCCCATACCGCTTCCAAATCATCCAAGCTAATGTCCCTCCTTATCATGCATTAATTTCCTCTTTAACCAGCAACGCCACCCCGCCTCCTTTAGCTTTCTGTCTATCCTTCACAAGCATCTTATCTACCTGCCCTGCTATCGTCAAGGATTCTGTGGACATGCACTTCAATGTCATTTGCACCTCTACACTTATCAGTGGCCGAACATTTAATGTTTATTCGCTTTCCCTATAAGCACTCCCCAAATGCATTATCTAACACTTCTCCGGGCTGAATTCCATTAAACCCCTGACCAGTTCTTTGAAATCTACCTGCAATGTACAGCTTTCTTCCTCATTATCAAGCATAACTGGTTGACCAATCTTTTAGTCACCTGCGCTAATTTGTATTTAGTGGCTCGGTGCCAAATTTGTATCGCATAATACTCTTGCGAAGCGCCTTGGACGTTTCGCTAATTTCAAGGTGCTAATTATATATAAGTTGTTGTTGTTTAACATGAGTGTTACATAACGTTATGTAGAGATTGCATCACAGAAAGAGACAATTGTACCTAACTGGTGTTGCTAGAGTTAATGCTGCACACTACCCTATTTCACTTGATCCTATCAGCATATTGTTCTGTTGCGTTCTCAGTCATCTGCTTACGCAATTCCATTTAAAATGAATCTGTGCTATTCGCCTCAACTACTGCTCGTGTAGCATCTTCCACATTCTAACCACTTTTTGGTAAATAAGTTGCTCTTGAATTGTCTCCTGATTTTATCGTTGACCTCCCGTTCTGAACTCCTGCACAATAGCAAACATTTTCTCCACATCAACTCGATCATATACCTTCATAATTTTAAAAATATATCTCACTTGTTTTTCGAGAAAGAAGCTCTCAAGACTGTTCAGTTTTTGCGAAATGTAAATTCTTTCAGTTCTGACCAAAATTTTTCCTTCTTTGCTGTAAGATTCTGCGATTCTACGATTTAATTTTCACATCGACTGGGAGATCCAATCGGGCAAGCATGCAGGCGGTCTCTCTGATAAATTGTACCAACGATTCGACTATTAAAGCAGCTCGACTGTAAAGCTGCGATGGCCGAGTGGTTAAGGCGTTGGACTCGAAATCCAATAGGGGTTTCCCTGCTCGCAGCGATTCTGCAAGTGATTTTTTTTTATCGACTCACGATGGATCTCATTGGAATCTGATCACAATTCCCTCCACTGCCCTTTGTTGCACTAATTGACGCGAAGCTGTTGTTCAAACTGGAAACATGAATATCTTTTCGGTATTAATTGTTGGTTTGTTGGACACTATCTCCAAAAATCAGTGAGCAATATACACAGCATGAAAAAATGCCTTTTAATAAAGATCATTGCATTGTTTGGATGGAACTCACCTTAATGAGTGCGAACGTGGTTTGGTTTTATAAAGATGAAGAAGTTTTGCCAAAATAACCACGGCAGCATTTGACGTTGCAATTTTCTGATAACATCAGTGTTTGCATCAAAGCAGATGCCTTATCCATTAAGCGACGTGGCCCCTGCTTTTGCAGCAGACTAATGTACAGCAAAATTCTAAAGGGTCAGAATGTAATAAAAAGGCAAGCATGAAATCTCGGTGCCGCAATGCAAGGAGTATTCGGAACCCAGGAGAGGACACAGAGCTAGTTAGAGTGGGTGAGAGCTCAGATCACAGGACCCCAAGAAAAAATGCAAAAAGCTGGAGGCAGTAAAGCAGACTAGCACTGGGGTAAGTGTAAACGACAAGGTGATAGGAAGGGAAAATATGTATGAATATAAAGGGGCTGCAGGAGGTGTCAAAACTAAAAATCATGGATTAAAAACTAGTTTTAAAACACTCTACCTAACCGCACGCAGCATTCGAAATAAAGTAAATGAGTTGACGGCACAAATCATCATAAATGGGTATGATTTGGTGGCCATTGCAGAAACGTTGCAGGTTGGCCAGGACAGGGAATTAAACATCCAGGGGTATCTGACAATTCGGAAAGATAGACAAGAAGGGAAAGGAGGTGGGGTAGCTCTGTTAATGAAGGACGATATCTGGGCAGTTGTGAGAGACGATATTGGCTCTAATAACAAAATGTTGAATCATTGTGGGTGGAGATTAGAGATAGTAAAGGGAAAAAGTCACTGGTGGGCGTAGTTTATAGGCACCCAAATAATAGCTTCATGGTGGGGCGGGCAATAACCAACGGAATAATGGAGGCATGTGAAAAAGCAACGGCAGTAATCATGGTGGATTTTAAACCTACATATCGATTGGTCAAATCAAATCGCACTGGGAAGCCTTGAGGAGGAATTCATAGAATGCATACGGGATTGTTTCTTAGAACAGTATGTTACAGAACATGCAAGGGAGCATGCTATCTTAGATCTAGTCCTGTGCAATGAGACAGGAATAATAAACGATTTCCCAGTAAAAGATCCTCTCAGAATGAGTGATCACAGTATGTTTGAATTTGTAATACAGTTTGAGGGTGAGGAAGTAGTGTCTCAAACGAGCGTAGTATGATTAACCAAAGGTGACTATAGTGGGATGAGGGCAGAGTTGTCTAAAGTAGACTGGAAACACAGACTAAACGGTGCCACAATGGAAGAACAGTGGAGGACTTTTATGGAGCTCTTTCATAGTGCTCAACAAAAATATATTCCAGTGAAAAATAAGGGCGGTAAGAGAAGGGATAACCAGCCATAGATAACCAAGGAAATAAAGGAGAGTATAAAAATAAAAACCAATGCATATAAGGTGGCCAAGGTTAGTGGGAAACTAGCAGGTTGGGACCATTTTAAACGACAGCAAAGAATGATGAAGAAAGCAATAAAGAAAGGAAAGATAGATTACGAAGGTAAACTTGCACAAAATATATTAATAGTTCGTAAAAGTTTTTACCGATATATAAAACGGAAAAGAGTGACTAAAGTAAATGTTGGTCCCTTAGAAGATGAGAATGGGGATTTAATAATGGGAAATGTGGAAATGGCTGAGACCTCAAACAATTATTTTGCTTCGGTCTTCACAGTGGAACACACAAAATCCATGCCAAAAATTGCTGGTCACGGGAATGTGGGACGGAAGGACTTTGCGATAATCACTATCACTCGCGGGGTAGTGCTGGACAGCTAATAGGACTCAAGGTAGACAAGTCCCCTGGTCCTGATGAAATGTATCCCAGGGTATTAAAAGAGATGGTAGACGTTCGAGCAGATGCATTCGTTATAATCGACCAAAATTCTGTGGACTCTGGGGAGGTACCAGCGAATTAAAACGCAGCAAATGTAACGCCTCTGTTTAAAAAAGTGGGCAGACAAAAGGCAGGTAACTATAAGCCGGTTAGTTTAACATCTGTAGTGGGAAAAATGCTTGAAGCTATCATTAAGGAAGAAATAGCGGGACATCTAGATAGAAATAATACAATCAAGCAGACGCAGCATGGATTTAGGAAGGGGAAAGCATGTTTAAATAATTTACTGGAATTCTTTGAGGATATAACGAGCATGGTGGATCGAGGTGTACCGATGGATGTGGTGTATTTAGATTTCCAAAAGGCTTTCGATAACGTGCCACACAAAAGGTTACTGCAGAACATAAAGGTACGCGGAGTCATAGGAAATGTATTAGCATGGATAGAGAATTGGCGAGCTGACAGAAAGCAGAGATTCGGGATAATTGGGTCCTTTTTCGGGTTGGAAATCGGTGGTTGATGGTGTGCCACAGGGATCGGTGCTGGGACCGCAACTGTTTACAATATACATAGATGACCTGGAAGAGGGGACAGAGTGTCGTGTAACAAAATTTGCAGATGACACAAAGATTAGTGGGAAAGCGGATCGTTTAGAGGACACAGAGATGCTGCAAAGAGATGTAGATAGGTTAAGTGAATGGGCTAAGGTTTGGCAGATGGAACACAATGTCGGAGAATGTGAGGTCATCCACCTTGGGGAAAAAAAACAGTAAAAAGGAATGTTATTTGAATGGGGAGAAATTACAACATGCTGAGGTGCAGAGTGACCTGGGGGTCCTTGTGCATGAAACTCTTTTAGAGTCTACCTACAAAACATAAAACATTAAATCGTGCCACCCGACCAAATTGTTAGTTTGCAGGTGCAGCAAGTAATCAGCAAGGCGAATGGAATGTTGGCATTCATTGCGAGAGGGATTGAGTACAAAAGCAGGGAGGTCCTGCTGCAACTGTACAAGGTATTGGTAAGGATGCACCTGGAGTACTGCGTGCAGTTTTGATCACCTTTCTTTAAGAAGGATATACTAGCTTTGAAGCGGGTACAGAGACGATTCATTAGGCTGATTCCGGAGATGAGGGGGTTACCTTATTATGATACATTGCATAGACTGGGTCTTTACTCGTTGGAGTACAGAAGGATGAGGGGTGATCTGAAAGCAATAATTAAAATAATGAAAGGGATAGACAAGATAGAGGCAGAAAGGTTGTTTCCACTGGTCGGGGAGACCAGAACTCGGGGGCACAGTCTCAAAATACGGGGGAGCCAATTTTAAAACGAGTTGAGAAGAATTTTTTTCTCCCAGAGAGTAGTGAATGTGTGGAATTCTCTGCCCAAGGAAGCAGTTGAGGCTAGCTCATTGAATGTATTCAAATCACAGATAGATACATTTTTAACCAATAAGGGAATTAAGGGTTACGGGGAGCGGGCGGGTCAGTGGAACTGGGTCCACGGCCAGGTCAGCCATGATCTTGTTGAGTGGCGGATCAGGCTCCAGGTGCTAGATGGCCGACTCCTGTCCTATTTCTTATGTTCTTATAATGAGTGATTACGCAGTGAAATTGTATTTAGATCAGTTCCATACTTTGCACTACAAACCAATCAGCGGCAGTGAGCAATTCACTGATTGAAATACGAGAAGTCACAAATCCCCGCATGATATGGAATTGTTCATTTAATGCTGGAAGCACTCGGCAGGGCCACCAGCTCTCGGCAGAGCTAATGTATTGCAGCATTGCTTCAATGTATTACAGGTTTAGTGTGAGTTTCGTCCCTGAATGTTTAAGCTGCTCTAAAATACTTGCAGCCCAACCGCACCACCAAAAATAAAATAAATGGCCCGTAATGGGCTCGAACTCGCCAATTTGGCATTATTAACACCAAACGCTAACCGAGTGAAGCAACCTGTCTTCATGCCAAGTACTTTCTAATGGCACTTTCACATTAAAATGATAGCATTCCTATAGCGACTTTCACCTCAGCACTTCCCAAAGCAGTTCAGAGCAAATTCATTACTTTTAAAATGTGATCACTTTGTAGTGCAGGAAATGCAAACATGTACAGCATGGAAGGAGTCCATTTCAGCCAATAGTGCCCGAGGAGGCCGATCAAGAGCTTTCCAGCCTAATTCCCATTTCCCAGCTCTAAGTCCGTCAAATGGATTACAGCAATTTAAGTGGCATTCAAGTATTTTTAAAATGTGTGAGGGTTTCTGCCGCTACCACCCATTGAGGCATTGAGTTCCCGACTGCCACGACGCCCTGGGTAAAGACATTTATCCTCACAGCTCATCTAAACCTCCCCCTAATTCATCATCATAGGCAGTCCCTCGGAATCGAGGAAGAATTGCTCTCACTCTTAGCATTTGTTCTTCGATGGCTGTACAATTCAATGCGGGAACCACAGTTTCTGTCACAGGTCAGGCAGACCGTCGTTGAGGGAAAGGATGGGCAGGGAGTCTGGTTTGCCGCAGCTCCTTCCGCTGCCTGCACCTGATTTCTGCATGCTCTCGGCGACGATACTCGAGGAGCTCAGCACACTCACGCAGGCACTTCATCCACTTAGGGCGATCTATGGCCAAGGACTCCCAGGTCACAGTGGGGATGTCAGACTTTATCAGGGAGGCTTTGAGGGTGTCTTTGTAATGTTTTCTCTGTCCGCCTTTTGCTCATTTGCCGTGGATGAGTTCCGAGAAGAGCGCTTGCTCTGGCAGTCTCGTGTGTGGCATATGGCCTGCCCAACGGAGCTGATCAAGTGTGGTAAGTGGTGCAATGCTAGGTATGATGTCCTGGACCAGGACGCGAATGGTTGCGCGACTATCCTGCCAGGGATTTGCAGAATCTTGAGGAGATATCGCTGGTGGCATTTCTCCAGCGAATTGAGGTGTTTACTGTACATAGTCCACGTCCCTCAGCCATACAGGAGGGCGGGTATTACTACAGCCTTGTCAACCATGAGCTTGGTGAACGTTTTGAGGGACTGATCTTCAAACACTCTTTTCCTCAGGCGGCCGAAGGCAGCACTGGCGTACTGCAGGCGGTGTTGGATCTCATCATCAATGGCTGCTCTTGTTGATAGGAGGCGTTCGAGATCGGGAAATTGGTCCAACCAGAAATTAGTTTAAATCGATTCCCCCTGGTTGTTGACCACTCTGCAAAGGGAAACAGGACCTTCCTACCAACTCTATCTAGAGCCCTCATAAAGTTATGCACCACAATATTGTCTCCCGTCAGCCTCCTCTGGTCCAAAGAAAACAGACTCAGCATTTCCAATCTTTCCACATCACCAAAATTCTCCAGTCCAGGCAACTTTTTTTTTAAAATCTCCTCAGAACCCTTTCCAGTGCAATCGCATAATTTTGTTTTGAAATGTGGTGACCAGTACTCCAGCTGCGTCCTAACCAATGTTTTATACAGTCAAGGACAATGTCCTTGCTGTAACCAGCAGAGTTATGGACCGAAAGCTGGTAAGTGGGATTAGGCTGGATAGCCTCTTGTTGGCTGGCGCATATACGCTGGTAAGTACTGTAGGGATTCCAATAAGACCAAGTTGATCTCTTGGACTAATTTTGATCGCGTAGATGGAGAGTAATTTTAACAGATGTCTTTTCCCACAATTAGCCTGGGTTTTTTTCTGTTTTTTGCTTCTCCCATGCATTCGCATGGCTCGGGTTGGGGTGGGTGTGTATAATTTTTCGGTGCAAGGGGTGTAGAAGTTGTGTGGGGCGGACTTATTGGGCTGGGCGTTCTTTATCTTTTCGCCATTGTCATACTTCACAGGTTCATATATAGTCTTCAGGGTTGTTGATCAAAGGGCCTTGTTGCTCTTCGTCGGCTGGCACGTATACTATCGGTCGAATTGGCCTCCTTCAGCGCTGTGGATTTCTAGATTTCTATGTACTTTCACAGCCCCAGACTATTCTTTCACAGAGCCAGACAGCTGCAACACATATTCAGACGACTCTTTCACAGTCCCAGACTCTACCTTCACAGATTCACAATCTTCCGACACAGTCCCACAATCTACCTTCACAGATCCAGACTTTTCCTGCACCGACCCAGACAGCGGCTCAACAGACACAGGCAGCTCCCGTACAGAGGAGTACTGATTCTACACTGAGCCAGACATTACTGCACAGATCCAAGCACTCCAGTGCAGACAGGCAAAGCGCACACACCGCATCAAAATGCTTGTGGACAGACTCAGACAGTTCCTTTCACAGACCCAGCATCACCTGCACAGGAGCAAGCATGTCCTCATCAGCCGCAGACAACACCAACACATTTCCAGAGAGCTTCGACAGCGACACTGACATTTCCTTCGCGAAAGCAGGCAGCTCCTGTACAGAACCAGGCAGGTGCTACACTGAAGCAGGGATCAACAGCACAGGCCCAAACATCCTATACAGACCCATACAGCTAGTTTCAGAGACATAGGGAGCTCCGAGACAGATTAATTCCCTCCTACATAGACATAGACAGCTCTACCCTGGTCAAGGCATCACCAACACAGGTCCAAGAGCTCCTACACAGATATAAGCAGTTCTTACACGTGCGCAGACTGTTCCGAGAAAGGGCCAGACTGCTCGTTCACCGAGCCAGACAGCTCGCTTCGGAGATGCAGACACCTCATTTAAAGCTCAAATGGGAATGAATCAAAAAGCTCAATACAAACCACACTAACCCAGGGAGATCAATAACAGACCGACACACTCCAACACAGACGCAGTCGCTCCGGCACAAACAGAAACAACTCTTGCACAGACCCAGTCAGCTCCAAACCTGACACATAGAACAGCAACACAAACCCCGACGCTCCTACGCAAACCCAGACAACACTTAGACAGACACAGTCAGCTCATATTCTGACAAAGGCAGCTGCAACACAGACCCGGACAGCACCTAAAGAGATCCAGAAACTACTACACAGAAACAGAAAGTTCTTACAGTGACCCAGGCACTCCTACATATATCCAGAGAGGTTGTCATTGAATCCAATGCATAATGCTGCAGATAACTGAATTAAATAGGCTTACAAAGGACAGCATAGCGGATATTGCCTTTCTGGCTATTCTGACAATGCCAGCGTGTATGTTCCACTCGAGTATTCTGGAGTCTTTCTTGATTTAAATCTATCAGCATAGCCTTCTATTCCTTTGTACCTCATATGCTTGTATAGCCTCTCCTTTAATGTATCTATACTATGCGTTTGAACCACTCCTGCGCTTTTGAGTTCCACATTCTCGTCACTCTTTCCAGAAAGAAGTTGCTTCTGAATTCTCTATTTGATTTCTGGATTTCTTAATGGCTATCGTATATTGGTGGCCTCCAGTTATGCTCTTCTCCACATGTGAAAACATTCTCTATGTAAACAATCTATCACAATCTTTCATAATTTTATATAAATCTATTAGGTCACCAGTATAGATCAATCTTCAAGAGAAAAGAGACTCAGATTGTTCATTATTTCCACTTATGAATAACTTCCCATTGCTGGTAGCATCCGTGTAAATCTTCTCTGCACCCTCCCAAGTGCCTCTATATCATCTTTATAATAGGATGACCAGAACTGCATTCAGTACGCTAAGTTTGGTCTAAACGAGGTTCAATACAGGTTTAGCATAACCTTCCTATTAAGGCAATTCTATACCACTAGAAATAACCTTCACTGCTTCGTTACCTTTATTTTTCCTTGCTAAACTCTGTCACAATTTTTGTGATTTGTGTAATTGCACTCAGAGATCCTATTGTTCCTCTTCCGTATCTAGAGTCCTTTGCGCCAAGTAATAAGTGACCTCCATATTCTTCCCGCCAAAATGTGATACCTTACATGTATGTGTGTGGAAATTAATTGAAAATTATATGATCATTCTGCTTGTTTATTAATGTTGTCCTTAATGTGTTGCAGTCCTCCTCAGTATAAATTTCCTCCAATTTGGCATCTTTGGCAAATTTGGAAATTCTGTTTTTAGTTCCAAATTCTAAATCGTTAATATAAATTGTGAAAAATAGGGGTTCCGGCATTGATCCTTTTGGAACACCACTACCCATCTTCTGCCAATATGAATATCTGCCTTTTACCTCCAATCTCTGATTTCAGTCATGAAGCTCGCTCGCTATTCATTCTGCTGCTTATCCCCTGACTTTGCTCAGCAGGCTATTATTGGGTATCATAGCGAGGGTCTTTTGAAAATCTAGATACATTACACTTATTGCATGATCAATGTCTACCCACTCTATAACCTCATCAAAAATTATGAGTTTGGTCCAGCAGTACTTTCCCTGTTGAAATCCATGCTGATGATTCATTTTTATACTTTTGGTTTCTAGATGTTCTTCTATTTTCTCCATTAGTAAGGGTTCCATTATTTTCCTATATAAGTGACTATCATACCCCTTGACCAACGAGCTGATTAGCTGAGACAAGCTAATTCCCGCCGAAAGCGATTCAGCCATTCCCGCTTTCTGTTGTGTAATACAGCGATATCAAGTTGTTGTACTGTCAGTCTAGCATCAGTCTTAATCTGTTTAAAAGGTTTGCGCTCTCAGTGCTGCTTCATTCAGTGTGTGTTTAAAAAAAGGCGACGTGATAGCTGCCGTGGCTGGGTGGTTAAATCGTTGAATTAGGAATGTAATCGAATTGCTTCTGAGTAAATTCGTGCCCTGTTCACAATGAATCAGTAGCTGTCGGCATTGGCACGTAATCCGCTCTGTTTGGAGGTCATTTGAGGTGCAATTGTTCTGAAGTATTTTGCAGCAACTTTTAAGCCTCCTATTCCGTCACGCTCATCAAATCATCCACTCGTGCGAGTCCAGAGGATTGGGATATTTTTATAATCCAGCACAGAACGACTAAAAATATGATTAAAAGAGGGTAGCTTATGAATGTTAACTTGAACGAAATATAAAAACAGATAGTAAGAGTTTCTACAGGTAAGTAAACATGAAAAGAGTGAATAAAGTAAATGTTAGTCTCCTGGAGGATGAGACTGGGGAATTAATAATCGAGAACAGGGAAATGTCAGAGACTTTGAACAAATATTTTGTTTCAGTTCTCAAGGTAGATGTCAGTAAAAACATCCAAATAGTGGATAATCCAAGGGCTATATGGAGAGAGGATCTTAATTCTATCATTATCACTAATGAAGTATTATGAGGTAAAATGATGGGACTAAAGGCGGACAAGTCCCCTGGACCCGATGGCATATATCCTATGAATGCATTGGTTGTATCCACAGGATATAAGCCATCAGGTCCATGGGTCCTATGGAGGACTTGTTTCCACTCACAAAGTGAATTCTTTGATGGCTGAGCATTCCGATACGAGAGCCACAGACCCTTGCACAGTTGGAACAGACATTCGTCAGGGGAAGGGGTCGCTAGTTCTACTTCTGCTGCGTGCACCTGGGCTCTTCATGCTCCTTGCATCGAGCCTCAAAGAGTTCAATGCCCTCCCGAATGGATTTTCTCCACCTCGGGCGATCTGCGGCCAGGGTCTCACAGCTGTCAGTGGTGATGTCGCACTTTATCGGCGAGGCTTTGAGCGTGTCATTATTACAATTCCGCTGTCCTCCTTTGGCTCGTTTACCATGAAGAAGCTCCGCATAAAGCATTGCTTAGGGAATCTCACATCTGGCATGCGTACTATATGGCCTGCCCAGCGAAGCTGATCGAGTGTCGTCAGTGCTTCAATACTGGGGATGTTACCCTGGTCGAGGACACTGATGTTGATGCACCTGTCCTCCCAGGAAATTTGCAGGATCTTGCGGAGACATCGTTGGTGATATATCTCCAGCGACCTGAGCTGCCTTCTGCACATCGTCCATGCCTCAGACCCATACAGGAGGGCGGGTATTATTACAGCCCAGCAGACCATGAGTTTGGTGGTAGATTTGAGGGCCTGGTCTTCAAACAGTCTTTTCCACAAGGGGCCGAAGGCTGCACTGGAGCACTGGAGGCGATGATAAATTTCCACATCAATGTCTGCCTTTGTTGATAAGAGGCAGCCCCTCATTTCCAATGGAATTCTTCCAGTCACACAGCCTTCGTTCAATCAAAAAATATCTCGGTTATGAATCAATTAATTATTTATTTAAAACAACTCAAATTCAATTTTTTTAAAATAAAAATTCAATGTATTTATTTTCTTAAAATGTTTAATGTATATATATTTGTAAATTGACTTTCAGTCTGGGCTGGTTTTACGTTCCTCCCTCCTTCCTGTCTGTCGATCACCTGTGGCTTCAATTACCGTGTCTGCCCCGCGTGGTCCGGAGCTCCACAGCACACTTGCCTTTAGGGATGATAGAAATCTAACTTTATTCTTTTAAAAGGGAACTGCGTTCAGTCAAGGATGATTATGCATCTGGGTAAAAGGAATGTCCTTGCAGTCCCCGATCATTCTGTATCTGTCAAAAAGGGCTGGTTGCCAGTTCCGGTTCATAATCTTTCCCTTTAAAACGGATTTTCTCATAAACCCGGGACATCCTGTATAGTTTGAGAAGGAGTATGATTTCAGCTTCAATAACCGAATTGTTAAACTGTAGTGTTCCAATTTTCATTGGGGTTGCCTGCGCCGGGTGCGCACCCAGATCGCAGTGCATCTGTTCATTCACTCGAAATATGCTCATCTTTTCCTCAATCCACTCCTTGATTTTTCTCGCAATATACACAACAACACATTGCATGATGCTGGCAGCGGCCGCGTGGTCTAATGGATACGGCGTCTGACTTCGATTATAACCGCGAACTTATCAAAACATTGCAGATTCGTATCTTTCCGCGGTCATTTAACTTGCTGCGTGAAATTTTATATTTGTTGCGATTCTGCCGAAAAACCAACCATCTCTTCGAGTCACTCACCTGAAGTAAAGGAAGGCTGTTTGCTTTAAGAATCTCATGGCACGTGTTCATCATTGCCGATCTGCATGCACGGCCAGAGCAAGCTGTGAAGTGGAATTTCTTGCACATTATTTCTGTTGGGTTACAAAAAGCAGGAGATTGAAAGGCTGACGCTTGGCTGAATAAGAGACGAGGTGGCCGAGAACCTAAGGCGATGGACTACTAATCAATTTTGTTCTGCACGCATGGGTTCGAATCCCATCCTCGTCGGATTTGTGTTCAGATTTGACTCCCCTGGTCACTTTGTCAATCACATTAAGCTCATCGCCGAATTTCCCTTTCACTGACAAGGATGCTGCACTTTGCTCATGTCATGTCTCAAATTGATAATATATTCGTCAAAAGGATAACATTTGCAGGACTGTGGAGAGGTGGACTAATTAGATAAGTCTCTTTGGGACAGCACAAGCAAGATGGGCCGAATATCTTTTCTCACTACCGTCAGAATCTGAGAGCTGCACTCTTCACTGTCGGCGGCTCGTTGGTCTCGGGGTATGATTCTCGCTTAGGAATGATCACATTTGAAATGCGACAGGTCTCGGGCCAAATCCTGAACGAGCCTCGCCATTTTTTTTCAAAGTTCCGCTCCTCACAGCCGCTTGACATGTGAGAAAACAGACTTATTTCACATTAAAACGTGTGATTTTGCGCCGATTGTTCCCACAGCGTCCAAATCCCAGAGCAAAGTGAAACTCACACAACTGAGTAAAGTTAAAGTATCTCAGAGGTACTCGCCTCTGTGACTCGATGGATAACCTAAACCCTTGTTTGGTTCCGGCCAATAATTGATTAGTATATTTTCCTCTCTGTACGCATCAGCTCTACTCAATTGGGGTAAGCATACATTCAGCGTCAATCTCCACCTCTGCCCTGAATATGAGTGCATCTTGTTTCTCTAGAGCTGAAAAGATGAGAGAAGCTAACTTTTGAATTAGTCCCTTGGCTGCCGAATTCAAAGCGGACAGGAAATCAATCCGGGGTGGCCAAGCTGCCTGGTCTGATTAAAAGGCGGTGGCACCTTACATTGTAGGCATGTTGTCGTCTTCTGGCCACAACATTAGGTTCAACGTATCGGGTGATAAGCACCGCTCACATTATCTGGTAAAAGTTCTGCTATTACCACTAACACCTCCTCTGGACCATCCTTTGATACGTTCTTGCCCGATTACCTCCCACTTTGCCTTTCTCCATTGTGCCATTTATTATTTAATCACTGCTGCGTTCCACTGTATCACAGACGTTCCCATTTGACCTTTCTCGCTGCGTATTATTTCCAGGCGCTATTTTTGTTGAAAAATCTGTAATCTTCAACTTTTGATAAAAATATCCGAATGATTATCCGACAGAACGTGAAAACGGAGTCTTCCTCCACAAATTCTTCACGACCTGCCGAGTTTTACATATTTATCTGTTTTTCTTCATTCTATTTCCGTGTCCCTTTTAAGGAGATGTGCTGTCTGTCCGAGATCATTCTCTGTCTCTTTAAAATGGTGTGCTATCAGAACCTCATCATTCTGTGTCTGTTTAAAAGGGATGTGCTGTCTCTCCCGGATTACCAATTTCAAATTTCAAAACCTGCCTTTGGAGGTTAAGGAATTTTAGTTTGTTTGTGTGTTTGTGTAAGTTACAGTGTAGGGAAACGTGCTGTGCGACCTTACTGTCATGTGAGAAAAACGCATTGCATGCAACTTGAAACCGTACTGATTTGATTGAACACTTCTTCGTGGACTCTCTGACGGTAGAAGAATCTGCTGTGGGATTTTGCTATTCCACATCTGAAAGAAGGGAAAATATACAAGTTAGAAATATAGCGATTTTAGGCAGGGCTTGCGTGTGGGCTATGTGACATGATGACATCCTCCATCCTAATTTTCAAATTCAAATCAAATTAAACCAAGGCAAGACATGACTGACTGACTGACTTTGTTTATGCATGTTTATATATATGTGTATATTTATATATAATCCCAAGTTTTTAACTTCCAAAATAAATATGCTGTTTCTGTTCTGCCTGCGCTGGGCTCTATTACATTTGACCTCTTTCACAGCACAAGCAGCTGCTGTCAGATCCAGCAGAAAGACACACGCGACTTTAAAAGATCGCCCTTGTAGCCCACATCTTCCCTCGTGGCTTGTCTTCCACCATGGGCTTACTGTGTTTGGGTATTTATTGACTGCACCGCTCATTTCCAATGGAATTCTTCTAGTCACACAGCCTTCGTTCAATCAAAAAATACATAGATTATGAATCAATTATTTAATTATTTAAAACAACTCAAATTCGATTTTTTTTAAATACAATTTAAATGCATTTATTTTCTTAAAATGTTAAATATTTATATATTTCAGACTGGGCTGGTTTTACGTCCCTCCCTCCTTCCTGCCTGTCTATCACCTGTGGCTTCAATAACAGTCTCTGCCTCACGTGGTCCTGAGCCCCACTGCACAATTGCCTTCATGGATGATCGAAATCTTACTTTATTCTTTTAAAAGGGAACTGCTGTCAGTCAAGTTTTATTCTACATCTGGTTAAAAGGGATGTCCTTGCAGTCCCGGATCATTCTGTGTCTGTTTAAATGGGCTGGTTGTCAGTTCCGATACACAATCTTTCCCTTTAAAACTGATTTTCTCATAAACCCGGGTCATCCTGTATAGTTTGAGAAGGAGTATGATTTCAGCTGCAATGACCGAATTGTTAAACTGTTGTGTTCCAATTTACATTGGGCTTGCCTGCGCCGGTGCGCACCCAGATCGCAGTGCATCTGTTCATTCACTCGAAATATGCTCATCTTTTACAAAATCCACTCCTTGATATTGCAGTTGCCCCCAATTTTCTCGCAATATAAACAACAGCACAATGGATGGCTGTCAGCGTCTGCGTGGCCTAATGGATAAGGCGACTGATTTTGATTATGACAGCAAAGTTATCAGAAGATTGCGGGTTCGAGTCTTTCCTCGGTTCAACTTAGCTCGATAAGTGAAATTTTATATTCTTTGTTGTGATTCTGCCGAGAAACCAACTATCTCTTCCAGTCACTCACTTGAAGTAAAGGAAGGCTGTTTGCTTCAAGAATCTCATGGCAAGCATTCATCATTGTCGATCTGCATGCACGGGCAGAGCAAGCTGTGAAGTGGACTTTCTTGCACGTTATTTCTGTTTGGATACATAAAGCAGGAGATTGAATGGCTGATGATTGTTCAAGCAAAGCCGAGGTGGCCGGGAAGTTAAGGCAATGGATTACTAATCTATTGTGCGCTGCACGCATGGGTTCGAATCCCATTCGCGTTGTCGTTGGCTCACAGTGTGACCACGTTTTGACATTCATATTTCACCTCATCGCCAAATTCCCCTTTTACTTACAAGGATGCTGTACTTTCCTCATGTCATGTCTCA
Organism: Pristiophorus japonicus; assembly: GCF_044704955.1. Lineage (NCBI taxonomy): Eukaryota > Metazoa > Chordata > Chondrichthyes > Pristiophoridae > Pristiophorus > Pristiophorus japonicus. The sequence continues at coordinate 2,116,978 of NW_027250723.1, read as the reverse complement.
AATTAATAATATATTCGTCAAAAGGAGAACAGTTGCAGGACAATGGCGAGCGGCACTAATTAGATAGGTGTCTGAGAGACAACACAAGCACGATGGGCCATAATATCTTTTCTCACCACTGTCAAAATCTGAGAGCTGCGCTTTTCACTGTCGGCGGCTCGCTGGTCCACGGCTATGATTCTCGTTTCGGAATGATCACATTTGAAATGTGAGAGGTCACGGGCCAAATCCCGGACGAGCCCCGCCATGTTTTACTCAAATTTCCGCTTCTAACAGCCGCTCGACATGTGAGAAAACAGACATATTTCACGTTAAAACGTGTGATTTTACGCCGATGATCCATAAGCATCCAAATCCAAGAGCAAAGTGAAACCCACCAAAAGTGAGTAAAGTTAAAATATCTCAGAGGTACTCGGCTCTGTGACTCGTTGGATCCCCTAAACCCTTGTTTGGTTCCGGCCAATATTTGATCAGTATATCTTCCTGCCTGTACGCATAAGTTCAGCTCAATTGAGATAAGCATACATTAGCGTCAATCTGCACCTCCGCCCTGAATATGAGTGCGTCCTGTTTCTCCAGAGCTGAAAAGATGAGAGAAGCTGCCTTTTGAATTCGTCCCTTGGCTGCCGAATTCAAAGCGGACAGGAAATCAATCCGGGCTGGCAAAGCTGCCTGGTCTGATTAAAAGGCGGTGACACCCTATATTGTAGGCATGTTCTCGTCTGCTGGCCTCAACATTTTGTTCAACGTATCGGATGATAAGCACTGCTTCCATTGTCTGGTAATGGTTCTGCTATTCCCACTAACACCTCCTCTGGACCATCCTTTGTTACGTTATTGCCCGATTACCACCCATTTTGCCTTTCTCCATTGTGCCATTTATTATTTCATCACTCCTGCGTTCCACTGTATCACAGACGTTCCCATTTGACCTTTCTCGCTGCGTATTTTTTCCAGGCGCTATTTTTGTTGAAAAAATCTGTAATCTTTAACTTTTTCCTAAAATCTCGGAATGATTATCCGACAGAACGTGAAACCGGATTCTTCCTCCACAAATTCTGCACGACCTGCCGAGTTTTTCATACTTATCTGTTTTTATTCATTCTATTTCCGTGTCCCTTTTAAGGGGATGTGCTGTCCGTCCGAGATCATTCTCTGTCTCTTTAAAATGATGTGCTTTCAGAACCTCATCATTCTGTGTCTGTTTAAAAGGGATGTGCTGTCTGTCCCGGATTTCCAATTTCAAATTTCAAAACCTGCCTTTGGAGGTTGAGGAATTTTAGTTTGTTTGTGTGTTTGTGTAAGCTAGAGTGTGTGCAAACGTGCTGTGCGACCTTACTGTCATGTGAGAAAAGTGCATTACATGCAACTTGAAACAGTACTGATTTGACTGAACACTCCTTCGTGGACTCTCTGAGGGTAGAAGAATCTGCTGTGGGATTTTGCTATTCCACATCTGAAAGAAGGGAAAATGCACAAGTTAGAAATATAGCGACTTTAGACAAGGCTTGCCTGTGGGCTGTGTGATATGATGACATCCTCCATCCTTATTTTCAAATTCAAATCAAATCAAACAAAGACAAGACATGACTGACTGACTGACTTTGTTTATACATGTATACATATATGTGTATATTTATATATAATCCCAAATTTTTAACTTCCAAAATAAATATGCTGTTTCTGTTCTGCCTGCGTTGGGCTCTATTACATTTGACCTCTTTCACAGCACAAGCAGCTGCTGTCAGATCCAGCAGAAAGACACACGCGACTTTAAAAGATCGCCCTTGTAGCCCACATCTTCCCTCATGACTTGTCTTCCACCATGGGCTTACTGTATTTGGGTATTTTTTGACTGCACCCCTCATTTCCAATGGAATTCTTCTAGTCACACAGCCTTCGTTAAATCAAAAAATACTTAGATTATGAATCAATTATTTATTTATTTAAAACAATTCAAATTAAATTTTTTTTAAATACAATATAAATGCATTTATTTTCTTAAAATGTTAAATATTTATATATTTCAGACTGGGCTGGTTTTACGTCCCTCCCTCCTTCCTACCTTTCTATTACGTGTGGCTTCAATAACAGTCTCTGCCTCGCGTGGTCCTGAGCCCCACTGCACAATTGCCTTCATGGATGATCGAAATCTCACTTTATTCTTTTAAAAGTGAACTGCTGTCAGTCAAGGTTTATTCTACATCTTGTTAAAAGGGATATCCTTGCAGTCCCGGATCATTCTGTGTCTGTTTAAATGGGCTGGTTGTCAGTTCCGGTTCATAATCTTTCCCTTTAAAACGGATTTTCTCATAAACCCGGGTCATCCTGTATAGTTTGTGAAGGAGTATGATTTCAGCTGCAATGTCCGAATTGTTAAACTGTTGTGTTCCAATTTACATTGGGCTTGCTTGCGCCGGTGCGCACCCAGATCGCAGTGCATCTGTTCATTCACTCGAAATATGCTCATCTTTTCCAAAATCCACTCGTTGATATTGCAGTTGCCCCCAATTTGCTCGCAATATACACAACAACACAATGGATGGTGCTGGCAGCGTCCGCGTGGCCTAATGGATAAGGTGCCTGACTTCGATTATAACAACAAAGTTATCAGAAGGTTGCGGGTTCGAGTCTTTCCGCGGTCAATTTAGCTCGATAAGTGCAATTTTATATTGTTTATTTTGATTCTGCCGAGAAACCAACATCTCTTCCAGTCACTCACCTGAAGTAAAGGAAGGCTGTTTGCTTCAAGAATCTCATGGCAATCATTCACCATTGTCGTTCTGCATGCACGGGTAGAGCAAGCTGTGAATTGGTCCTTCTTGCACATTATTTCTGTTTGGATACAAAAAGCAGGAAATTGAATGGCTGACGATTGTTAAAACAGAGACGAGGTGGTCGAGAGGTTAAGGCGAAGGATTGCTAATCCATTGTGCTCAGCATGCTTGGGTTCGAAACCCATCCTCGTCGTTGTTGGCGTACAGCTTGACCACGTTTTGACATTCATATTTAACATCATCGCCAAATTCCCCTTTTACTTCCAGGGATGCTGTACTTTTCTCATGTCATGTCTCAAAATAATAATATATTCGTCAGAAGGAGAACAGTTGCAGGACAATGGCGAGGGGGACTAATTAGATAGTTCCCTGAGGGACAGAACAAGCACGATGGGCCTAATATCTTTTCTCACGACCGTCAGAATCTGAGAGCTGCGCTTTTCACTGTCGGCGGCTCGTTGGTCTAGGGATATGATTCTCGCTCAGAAATGATCACATTTGAAATGCGAGAGCTCTCGGGCCAAATCCCTCAAGAGCCCCGCCATGTTTTACTCAAAGTTCCGCTTTTCACAGCCACTCGACATGTGAGACAACAGACATATTTCACGTTAAAACGTGTGATTTTGCGCCGATGTTCCTTTCGCATCCAAATCCCAGAGCAAAGTGAAACCCGCCAAACTGAGTAAAGTTAAAATATCTCAGAGGTACTCGGCTCTGTGACTCGGTGCATCACCTAAACCCTTGTTTGGTTCCGTCCAATACTTGATCAGTATATCTTGCTGTCTGTACGCATGAGCTCACCTCAATTGAGATAAGCATACATTCAGTGTCAATCTCCACCTCTGCCCTGAATATGAGTGCGTCCTGTTTCTCTAGAGCTGAAAAGATGAGAGAAGCTGCCTTTTGAATTCGAACCTTGGCTGCCGAATTCAAAGCGGACAAGAATTCAATCCGGGCTGGCAAAGCTGCCTGGTCTGATTAAAAGGCGGTGACACCCTATATTATAGGCATGTACTCGCCTTCTGACCTCAACATTAGGTTCAACGTATCGGATGATAAGTACCGCTCTCATTGTCTGTTAATGGTTCTGCTATTCCCACTAACACCTCCTCTGGACCATCCTTTGTTACGTTATTGTCCGATTACCACCCAGTTTGCCTTTCTCCATTGTGCCATTTATTATTTAATCACTCCTGCGTTCCACTGTATCACAGACGTTGCCATTTGACCTTTCTCGCTGCATATTTTTTTCAGGCGCTCTTTTTGTTGAAAAAATCTGTAATCTTTAACTTTTTCCTAAAATATCGGAATGATCATCCGCCAGAACGTGAAACCGGAATCTTCCTCATCAAAATCTGCGCGACCTGCCGAGTTTTACATATTTGTCTGTTTTTATTCATTCTATTTCCGTGTCCCTTATAAGGGGATGTGCTGTCTGTCCGAGGTCATTCTCTGTCTCTTTAAAATGGTGTGCTATCAAACCCGCTTCATTCTGTGTCTGTTTAAAAGTGATGTGCTGTCTGACCCGGAGTTCACATTCTAAATTTCAAAAACTGCCTTTGGAGGGTGCAGGAATTTTGGTTTGTTTGTGTCTTTGCGTAAGCCAGTGTGTGTGCAAACGTGCTGTGCGATTTTACTGTCATGTGAGGAAAATGCATTGCATGCAACTTGAAACCGTACTGATTTGATTGAACACTTTTTCGTGGACTCTCTGACGGTAGAAGAATCTGCTGTGGGATTTTGCTATTCCACATCTGAAAGAAGGGAAAATACACAAGTTAGAAACATAGCGATTTTAGGTAGGGCTTGCGTGTGGGCTGTGTGATATGATGACATCCTCCATCCTTATTTTCAAATTCAAATCAAATCAAACCAAGACAAGACATGACTGACTGACTGACTTTGTTTATACATGTATATATATATGTGTATATTTATATATAATCCTAAATTTTTAACTTCCAAAATAAATATGCTTTTTCTGTTCTGCCTGCACGGGGCTCTCTTACATTTGACCTCTTTCACAGCACAAGCAACTGCTGTCAGATCCAACAGAAAGACACACGCGACTTTAAAAGATCGCTCTTGTATCCCACATCTTCCCTCATGGCTTGTCTTCCACCATGGGCTTACTGTGTTTGGATATTTATTGACTGCACCCCTCATTTCCAATTGAATTCTTCTAGTCACACAGCCTTCGTTCAATCAAAAAATACATAGATTAAGAATCAATTATTTATTTATTTAAAACCACTCAAATTAAATTTTTTTTAAATACAATTTAAATGCATTCATTTTATTAAAATGTTAAATACTTATATATTTCAGACTGGGCTGGTTTAACGTCCCTCCCTCCTTTCTGCCTGTTTATCACCTGTGGCTTCAATAACAGCCTCTGCCACGCGTGGTCCTGAGCCCCACTGCACAATTGCCTTCAGGGATGATCGAAATCTCACTTTATTCTTTTAAAAGGGAACTGCTGTCAGTCAAGGGTTATTCTGCATCTGGGCAAAGGGGATGTCCTTGCAGTTCCGGATTATTCTGTGTCTGTTTAAATGGGCTGGTTGTCAGTACAGGTTCATAATCTTTCCCTTTGAAATGGATTTTCTCATAAACCCGGGTCATCCTGTATTGTTTCAGAAGGTGTATCATTTCAGCTGCAATGACCGAATTGTTAAACTGTGTGTTCCAATTGACATTTGGCTTGCCTGCGCCGGTGCGCACCCAGATCGCAGTGCACCTGTTCATTCACTCGAAATATGCTCATCTTTTCCAAAATCCGCTCCTTGATATTGCAGTTGCCCCGAATTTGCTCGCAATATACACAATAACACAACGGCTGGTGCAGGCAGAGGCCGAGTGGCCTAATAGATAAGGCGTCTGCCTTCGATTACAACCGCAAATTTATCAGAAGTTTGCAGGTTTGTGTCCTTCCGCGGTCAACGTAGCTCGCTACGTGAAATTTTATATTCTTTGTTGTGATTCTGGCGAAAAACCAACCATCTCTTCCAGTCACTCACCTGAAGCAAAGGAAGGCTGTTTGTTTCAAGAATCTCATGGCAAGCATTCATAATTGTCGATCTGCATGCACGGGCAGAGCAAGCTGTGAAGTGGCCTTTCTTGCACATTATTTCTGTTTGGATACAAAAAGCAGGAGATTGAATGGCTGACGATTGTTGAAGCAGAGGCGAGGTGGCCGAGAGGTTAAGGCGATGGATTGCTAATCCATTGTGCTCAGCATGCTTGGGTTCGAAACCCATCCTCGTCGTCGTTGGTGTACAGCTTGACCACGTTTTGACATTCATATTTAACGTCATCGCCAAATTCCACTTTTATTACAGGGATGCTCTTCTTTTCTCATGTCATGTCTCAAATTAATAATATATTCGTCAAAAGGAGAGCATTTGCAGGATAATGGCGAGGGGGACTAATTAGAGAGGTTAAGGCGATGGACTGCTAATCTAGTGTGCTCTGCATGCATAGGTTCGAATCCCATTCGCTTCGTCGTTGTCTTACAGCGTTGACCTTGCTGATCGGTTTGTCATTCAAATTCGCCTTTTACTTGCAAGGATGCTGTACTTTGCTCATGTCATGTCTCAAATTAAGAATATATTCTTCAAAAGGATAACATTTGTAGGATTATGGAGAGGGGGATTAATTAGATAGTTTTCTGAGGGATAGCAGAAGCACGATGGGGCTAATATCTTTTCTCATTACCGTCAGAATCTGAGAGCTGCGTTTTTCACTGTCGGCGGCTCGTTGGTCTAGGGGTTTTATTCTCACTTCGGAATGAGATATGTGATTTGATATGTGAGAGATTCGCGGACGAGCCCCGCCATTTTTTACTCAAAGTTCCATTTCTCACAGCCGGTCGACATGTGAGAAACCACACACATTTCACATTAAAACGTGTGATTTTGCGCCGATGTTCCCACAGCGTCCAAATCCCAAGGCAAAGATTTAATTCCCTTCCCACTGACTACTGCGGACAGACATGCTTACCTTGGTAACGGAATGGTCATTCTGTCATCACTTTCTAAACAATAGCACACAAGACAATGGGTCATCAATAAATGGTAAATGAATTAAACACTCTGCTATTACATTGTAAAAAATATGAAATAAAATGCTGGACAATAACTGGTGCAGAAAGTAGCTTATCCCTCGCAAAGATTAAGAATGATGAGTTTTGTGTACACACACACACACATAGCAACGACTCTGTGAGCAGTCTTTTCAGTTGTTCTACTTAGCCTGATGTAACGTATTTCTTAGGACTTTAGGAACTTGCGGGAACCAATTCGGCGGTATTTGCTGTGTCAGTATCTCAAGAGGTTGCGCGCCTTTGCTCCTCACACTGCCCGGGGGAATGGGGCAGATATTTAAAGGGACACGGACTCTCTTTTCTCTGCCTATTTATACTTAAAGGAACAGTCCAGTTTAATACAAAGTGTCGGCGGACTTCACTAACCGAGCTCCCATTAACATTCGCTCCCTTCTGTAAAGTCCTGTGAGTGTAAAGCTGTCTATTCGAGTGACTTGAGCCTTTCTAAAATTGCACATTGTTTTTATAATCCACTTGACTTGCTTGTTTAATTTGGAAAAATTTCAGAATTGTCCAGTGTGACGAAGGTTTTGTTTAAAGGTGGAGTAAAATGTGTTTCATAATATTCTTTCCAACCCTCCCTCAACCATCCAAATTTTAGAACACTCTGCAATACTGACTGGGAAGTTCCCAAGTTCGGTCCATGGTCTGGGCTGTTAGTTGATCTCAGGCAAGGCAGCAGTTCAGGGGTTATAATTGTCCTCAGTACCACTGGGCTAAATATGACTAAAAATTAGCCACTGCGCTTGCTCTTGATACTGATGCAGTGACTTCAACTGGGAGGTTTGTCGATGTCATTTGGGGGTAGGATTGGATTCGGCTCTGATGCCTACCACAGCGGAAATCCTGCTGACACTCACTGACTCGACTGATGGTGAAGCACTAGAGGTTAACAAATTTCTGTGGAATTGCACCCAGCCAGATTCAGAACTTCCTGGAGAAAGTAACTCGCAGTTGATTTTAGACAGTAAGGATGGAGGGAGTGTGTCTAGAATAAGGCTTTTACATCGTTGGAGGGACAGGAGCGGACAGGATGTCCTATAGAATCTAGATTTGTCGATTCTGAATTTATATCCTGTACTTAAAGGAACAACTTTTGCAACCTACATTTGCAGGGTATTAGAATGGGAGAATCTGCAGCTTGGTAACTCAAACCAAACATCACGTCAAGATTTGAGAGAATCAACAGATTCATCAGGATCACGTTATCATCAGCCTTTGGAAAAACACCAATCACAGCGGTGAGAAACAGGACACATGTTCTGCGTGTTGATAGAACTTCAACTATTCGTCAACCTCCGAGACTCGTGTGCCTAGCTGACTAAACACTGTAAATGTGGGGACTGTGGGATTGGTTGCAGATGTGCGTTTGGTGGAAACACATCAGGGAGAGACCGTTTACCGCCTGAGTGTGGAAAAAGATTCAGTCTCTCATCTCACCAACTGACATTCGAGGACTTAGATAACATACTTTCTCCTGTGAATATCGAGCTGTGTTATTGGCTCATGATGTTTTTACTTGTCCATCTAGTTGACTTTAAACCTTTGCCAATTAGTTGATGTGTTCGGTTTACTTACAGATATTTTAAAAAAATACATTTACTCAGTGGATTCAAATTTAAATTGAAGCAAGCTTTGCAGGTGTGATACTCTATTCACACATTGAAGCTGAGAGAGATGTTGTGGGCACAAGAAAATTCCAGTATGTGTAAGTAATTAACAGACTGGATTTTGTGTTTAGTGATCCTGGGCGTGTTAGCTATCCCTACCCTGGGCATCAAGGCACTCTGGACGGTATGGGGAACTGTGACTTGTCCTGAGAGTAACCAAAGGTCTGAGAACTGATACAATCTAGAGGTAGAAAGGAGTAAAGGCGCAAAATGAAGCGTTCGATAACAAGACATCAATTTGTCACCTCTTATCATGGAGACATCGAGTATCGACACACTGTGTTATTTGAAATATCAAAATATTAAACTCCAGCCCAGTTTTATGGGTGATTAACATCAGCAGAAACAAATCCCAACTGACAGAATGAACACGATTCAGTCAGGATGTGATTAACAGCAGTAAGGACAGTAGAACCCAACCCCTGCAGTCCCTTACGAACTCGCAATTCAAATGACTGAGTAAATCCCTTCCCACACCTGCCCAGTGGGAACTCGCTAGAGTTTCAGCAGATCAGATGACTGAGTGAAACCTTGGCCACACACAGAGCAGGTGAATGGTCTCTCCCCAGTGTGTATGCGATGAAGGATTTCTAGATCAGACGGGGAACTGAATCCATTCCACAGTCTCCACATTTCCATGATTTCTCCATGGAGCAGGTGTCCTTATGTCTCTCCAGGTTGGGCGATCAGTTGAAGTTTCGTCCACACACAGCACACGTGTAGCTTCTCTCCGCTGTGAATGGTGCGATGTTTTTCAGGCTGTGTAACTGGTTGAAGCTCTTTCCACATTCAGTAAACTGGAACATTCTCACTCCGATAGTGTATGTGTGTCTCGGTGCTTTTACAGTCACACTGATGTTTGAAATATTTTCCCACAGACAGAACAGAAAAATGTGTCTCCTTCCACATTCAAAGCCAGATGGTATTCATCATTTCCAGTTTACATGGTTGGTTAAGTACGCAAAGTGAGAATAAAATAAATGAGCTGCTGATTTTCTCTGCTGATCACTGGGCCTTTTGTGCTGGCCAAATAGGGGGAACCCGAGCTGGCCCAATAGGATGTGCCTGCGTGACCCAATAGGGTGAGCCCGGTCTGGCCCAATAGTGTGAGTTCGGGTTGACCCAAGGAGATGAGACTTTGTTGGCCCAATACTGTTACCGTGGGCTGGTCTGACCGAACAGCGTGAGGCGTGCTGGCCCAGGGTCACCAGACAACTATCACAACAACAAGGCTCCCTTTCAGGGGCCACTGAGCTGGACATAAACATGTGACCAATCAAACTGACAGACATCCTGAAGCACCGGTCACCCTTTTTTCCCTGCAGAAAGGACCGTGCATGCGCCGTGAGACCGCCCTGACCAATATGGCGGCTGCTGAGCACGCTCCCACCACCGGGGGAAACAGTTTTACTCGTTGGAGTTCAAAAGAATGAGGGGTGACCTTATAGAAACATTTAAAATAAATGAAAGTGATAGACAAGATAGAGGCAAGTAGGTTGTTTCCACTGGTCGGGGAGATAGAAGTAGGGGTCACTGCCTCTAACTACGGGAGAGCCAATTAAAAACCTAGTTGAGAAGGAATTTCTTCTCCCAGAGGGTTGTGAATCTGTGGAATTCTCTGCCCAAGGAAGCAGTTGAGGCTAGCTCATTGAATGTATTCAAGTCACAGATGGATAGATTTTTAACCAATAATGGAATTAAGGTTTATGGGGAGCGGGCGGGTAAGTGGAGCTGAGTTCACAGCCAGATCAGCCATGATCGTGTTCAATGGCGGAGCAGGTTCGAGGGGCTAGAAGGCCTACTCCTGTTCCTAATTCTTATGTTTTTATGTTCTTATTAGATACTGCCAAGAAAGGCGCCAAGAAAACGGTCACTAAAATACCACCGAAGAGCAGCAAGAAGCGCAGAAAGTCGAGGAAGGAGAGTTACTCCATTTACATCTAAAAAGTGATGAAGCAGGTACACCCTGACACTGGCATATCCTCCAAGGCCATCGGCATCATGAACTCGGTTGTGAACGATATTTTGGAGCGCATCACTAGTGAGGTTTCCCACCTGGCCCATCACAACAAGCGCCGCACGATCAGCTCTCGGGAGATCCAGACCGCCATGCGCCTGCTGCTGCCGGGGGAGCTGGCCAAGCACGCCGCCTCGGAAGGGACAAAGGCGGTGCCCAAGTACACCAGCTCCAAATAAAACTGCACACCTCTCCCCAAAGACTTATTGGGATCATTGGTTAAGTCTTTTTGGCGGTTTACGCTGCCTTGTAGAGCGGCTGAGTTGGGGATCCAGTTTTTGGGCGTTGGCCTGAGTGTCTGCTGTTTGCGGTGCATCAGGCCCTTCCGGACTGCCCACAATCACTGGGCTCTCCTCCGCTTGGTTCCGATGTGCGCTCGCCTGTGGAGGAGTGAACTCTATATCGTGTTCTTCCTCTGCTTCTTCTATGTGGTTGCTGAACTCTCTTTTTGTTTAATCCACGTGTTTGCGGCAGATTTGTCCATTGGTAAGTTTAACTATCAGAATCCTATTCCCCTCTTTGGGCAATCACAGTGCCTGCGAGTTACTTAAGCCCTGCAGCGTAGTTGAGGACAAACCCAGAGTCATTGACATCAATACATCGTGCTCTCGCATTCTCGTCATGGTAGTCACATTGTGACTGGCGCCTGCTCTCAACAATTTCTTTCATGGTGGCGTGTATAATGGATAACCTGGTTTTGAGTGTCCTTTTCATTAGCAGCTCTGCGGGTGGAACCTCTGTGAGCGAGTGTGGTCAGGATCTATTGGCCAACAGGAGTCATGATAAGCGGCTTTGTAGGGAACCCCCTTGGATTCTGAGCATTCACTGTTTGATTATCTGCACTCCTCGTTCCAACTGACCATTTGAGGCCGCCTTTAACGGTGCCGTTCTGACATGGTTGATACCATTTCCTGCCATGAAGTCCTGGAATTCAATGCTTGTAAAGCACGGGCCATTGTCGCTGACAAAGGCGTCCGGTCGACCATGGGGAGCGAACATTGCACGTAAACTTGAAACCTTGGCGGAAGATGTGCTTGAATTGAGAATGTCACACTCGATCTATTTGAAGTAGGCCTCGACTGCAACGAAAAACATTTTTTCTCATGAAAGGACCTGCGTAGTCCACATGGATACATGACCATGGTTTGGCGGGCAAGGACCAGCGGCTAAGGTGAGACTTCCCTGGGCGCATTGCCCAGCTGGGCACATGTGTTGCATCTGTGAACACAAAATTCCAGGTCTGCATCTATCCCTGGCCAACAAACCTGTGACCTGGCAATTGCTTTCATCATGACAATGCCTGGGTGTTCATTGTGGAGTTCTCTGTTGAACATCTCTCTGCCCATCTGGGGCATGACTACACGGTTTCCCCATAGTAGGCAATTTGCCTGAATCGAAAGTTCATCCTTGTGTCTGTGAAATGGTTTGAATTTCTCAGGGAAAGCCCCGTACGTGGCTGCCCAGTCCACATTTAGGACACATTTCTTGACTAAAGACAATAGTGGGTCTCTATTAGTCCAGATTTTGATCCGACGGTCTGTCACAGGTGAGCCTTTGCTTTCGACAACTTCAACAGCCATGACAATCTCAGCAGCATGCTCGGTTGGCCCCTCGGTGGTGGCAAGTGGGAGCCTGCTGAGTACTTCGGTGCAGTTTTCAGTGCCCGGTCTGTGCTGAATTGTGTCGTCATAGGCGGCGAACGTGAGTGCCCCCTCTGTATGGGGGCCAATCCATTTGCATTTATGGCCTTGCTGTCAGCCAAAAGGGACGTTCGGGGTTTGTGACCTGTCTCCAGCTCACACTTCCTGCCAAACAGGTACTGGTGCATTTTTTTACTCCATATATCCATGCAAGCGCTTACTTTTCTACCATCCCGTAGCCCCGTTCTGCCTGGGACAGACTTCTGGAGGCATAAGCTACCGGCTGTAACTGATCATTGGCATTCACATGCTGAAACACATACCTGACCCCATAGAACGACACATCGCATGTTAAATCAAGTTTCTTACATGGGTCATATAGCGTTAACATATTGGTGGAGCATAACAAATGTTGTGCTCAATTAGAAGCCCTTTCCTGGCTGTCCCCCCAGAAGCATTCAGGACCTTTGTGCAGGAGCACGTGTGGCGGTTCTAACAGCCTGCTCAATTTGGGAAGAAAGTGATCAAAATAATTCAGCCGCCCCAGGAATGAATGCAACTCCGTCGTGTTACGGTTTCTGGGTGCCCTCTGAATCGCTTCCGTTTTGGACACAGTAGGTCTGATCCCGTCTGCTGCTACCCTCATCCACAGGAATTCTACCTCTAGAGCTAGGAAGATGCACTTCACCTTTTTCTGTCGCAGACCTACCCGGCCATCGCAATCGGTGTATGTTTACGGCCTTGCAGGCCAGAAATGATTTATGGTACCTTACAGCAGGATTTTATAACAGCAAACTTGTTGCACTGTCTGTCGGCAGTGACCAGTTTAAAACCGACAATGTCTGAGGGTCCTTTCTGATCAGGAACCTAACCGCTTAATTGCAGAGATTGAATTGTTAATTTAGATCTGGGACAATTGTGATCGATAGAGCATTAACCTGCCCTTACATTGATCCTGTGGGTGGCTCGGAAAAGAGCCTTTGGTTTATTAGATTAAATCCTGTCCTCTTTACTTGCTCTTGGACACACTGGTGGTTTTCTTGGGCAGCAGCACAGCCTGTATATCAGGAAGCACCCCGCCCTGAGCGATGGTCACCTTTCCCAGCAGCTTGTTGAGCTCCTGGTCGTTGTGGATGGCCAGCTGCATGTGTCTGGGGATGGTGCCGGTCCTCTTGTTGTCGTGGGCCGGGTTGCGGGCCAGCTCCAGGATTTCAGCCGGTCAGATACTCGAGCACATCAGCCATGTAGACCGGAGCTCCGGCAACCACATACTCAGCATAGTTCCCCTTCCGCAGGAGCCTGTGAACACGGCCCACAGGGAACTGCAATCTGGCCCGGGAGGAGCGAGACTTGGCCTTGGCCCGAGCTTTTCCGCCTGTTTTTCATCTTCTAGATATTTCCACAATCTACACGTTCATGGAAAGAATGAGAAACTCCTCCCACATCTGCCTAAATCCTTCTGGAGGAATGCAGGGAGCGAACTTATGATTGGTCGCTCTGTGGTGAATTTCATTGGTCCTTTCGGATGACCAATCGCAGCCTGTTTAGCCCACCAAAGAAATCGAGGCGCAAATGACTGTTCTGAACAGTCAGTCTTCGAAGGATTTAGAAATTCAAAAATCCAGCCAATAATTGTTAAAATTGCGTATAATGTTAGTAACTTCCCCATTAGCCAAAAATAAGTCCAAACACTTTTATTTTCCCTTTGTCTTAATCCACATTTCACGTGCAAGTTCCAGGCTGTTACAATCAGGATTAAGTTCGGGTTCAGTTTCAAACTATATGTAATGGGAGGGAATCACTCCCCACTTATTCTGTAACGGGACACAATCCATCTCAATCTTTGTAAAAGTTGGATTTCATAGATTATCGATCGATCAACCGCACAGGCATCAGTGAGACCAGAACTGGGAGTCCTTCTGTGAAAAGGGAAGAGGGACAGAGTGTTCAAACTGCCCCGGTTCTGGTCTCTGTAAGAACACCCATTCTGGGTTGTTACACTCGGACTCGAAGGTTAATAATGGGTTTGAATCCTAAGTAGAATTTTCTTTTAAATTGAAAAGGGCGTGAGAGAGATCAAGGTGGCTAATGTCTGAGTATCATCCGAAAACAAGTTTCTAATTCTTTGGCAGGCGATGCAAATGAACGGATCTGAGAGCAAAGGGAAAAGGCGACCAGTGACCGTGTTTGTAGTTTAGGGCGGGAAAAGGAAGAACCGGAAAGTAAAATCAGTTATCTGAAAATTTAAAACTAAATCTACAGCTCGAACTGCAAAGGTCCCCATACACTTGTTCAGGAAAGAATTACATTAAATTGAGTCGAAAGGGTGATGCGTTTGTGCAGCTCTTTCAGCAGGACCTCAAAAGTAGTAATCTCGGGATTGCTACCAGTGCCACATGCTAGTCAGATTAGGAATCGCAGGATAGCTCAGATGAATACATGGCTTGAGCAATGGGGCAGCAGGGAGGGATTCAAATTTCTGGGGCATTGCAACCGGTTCTGGGGGAGGTGGGACCAGTACAATCCGGACGGTCTGCACCTGGGCAGAATCGGAACCAATGTCCACAGGGGAGATTTTTCTAGTGCTGTTGGGGAGGAGTTAAACTAATATGGCAGGGGGATGGGAACCAATGCTGGGAGATAGAGGGAAACAAAAAGGAGGCAAAAGCAAAAGACAGAAAGGAGATGAGGAAAATTGGAGGGCAGAGAAACCCAAGGCAAAGAACAAAAATGGCCATTGTACAGCAACATTCTAAAAGGACAGAGGGTGTTAAATAAACAAGCCTAAAGGCTTTGTGTCGAAATGCAAGGAGTATCCGTAATAAGGTGGATGAGTTAACTGTGCAAATAGATGTTAACAAATATGATGTGATTGGGATTACGGTGATGTGGCTCCAGGATGATGAGGGCTGGGAACTCAACATCCAGGGGTATTCAACATTCAGGAAGGATAGAATAAAAGGAAAAGGAGGTGGGGAAGCATTGCTGGTTAAGGAGGAGATTAAGGCAATAGTTAGGAAGGACATTATCTTGGATGATGTGGAATCTATATGGGTAGAGCTGCAGAACACCAAAGGGCAAAAAACGTTAGTGGGAGTTGTGTCCAGACCTCCGAACAGTAGTAGTGATGTTCGGGAGGGCATCAAACAGGAAAGTAGGGGTGCATGCAATAAAGGTGCAGCAGTTATAATGGGTGACTTTAATATGCACATAGATTGGGCTAACCCAACTGGAAGCAATACGGTGGAGGAGGATTTCCTGGAGTGCATAAGGGATGGATTTTTAGACCAATATGTCGAGGAACCAACTAGGGGGGAAGCCATCTTGGACTGGGTGTTATGTAATGAGAGAGGATTAATTAGCAATCTGGTTGTGCGAGTCCCCTTGGGGAAGAGTGACCATACTATGGTGGAATTCTGCATTAGGATGGAGAATGAAACAGTTAATTCAGAGACCATGGTCCAGAATTCCAAGAAGGCTAACTTTGAAGGAATGAGGCGTGAATTGGCTGGGATGTATTGGCGAATGATACTGAAGGGGTTGACTGTGGATGGGCAATGACAGACATTTAGAGACCGCATGGATGAACTACGACAATTGTACATTCCTCTCTGGCATAAATATAAAAAAGGGATGGTGGCTCAACCGTGGCTATCAAGGGAAATCAGGGATAGTATTAAAGCCAAGGAAGTGGCATACAAATTGGCCAGAAATAGCAGCGAATCTGGGGACTGGGAGAAATTTAGAACTCAGCAGAGGAGGACAAAGGATTTGATTAGGGCAGGTAAAATGGAGTGTGAGAAGAAACTTGCAGGGAACATTAAGACAGATTGCAAAACTTTCTATCGATATGTAAAGAGAAAAATGTTGGTAAAGACAAACGTAAGTCCCCTGCAGTCAGAATCAGAGGAAGTCATAACGGGGAACAAAGAAATGGCAGACCATTTGAAAAAGTACTTTGCTTCTGTATTCACGAAGGAGGACTCAAACAACCGTCCGGTTATAAAAGGGGTCGGGGGGTCTAGTAATGAGGAGGAACTGAGGGAAATACTTATTAGCCGGGAAATTGTGTTGGGGAAATTGATGGTATTGAAGGCCGATAAATCCCCAGGGCCTGATGGACTGCAACCCAGAGTACTTAAGGATGTGGCCTTGGAAATAGTGCATGCATTGACATTCATTTTCCAACATTCCATTGACTCTGGATCAGTTCCTTTCGAGTGGAGGATAGCCGATGTAATCCCACTTTTTAAAAAAGGAGGGAGAGTGAAAACAGGGAATTATAGACCGGTTAGCCTGACATCGGTAGTGGGTAAAATGATGGAATCAATTATTAAGGATTTCATAGCAGTGCATTTGGAAAGAGGTGAAATGATAGGTACAAGTCAGCATGGATTTGTGAAAGTGAAATCATGCTTAACAAATCTTCTGAAATTTGTTGAGGATGTTTCCAGTTGAGTGGACAGGGAGAACCAGTTGATGTGGTAAATTTAGACTTTCAGAAGGCGTTCGACAAGGTCCCACACAAGAGGTTGATGTGCAAAGTTAGAGCTCATGGGATTGGGTGTAGTGTGCTGACATGGATTGAGAACTAGTTGTCAGACAGGAAGCAAAGAGTAGGAGTAAATGGGTACTTTTCAGAATGGCAGGCAGTGACCGCAAGGTTCTGTGCTGGGGCACCAGCTGTTTACACTGTACATTAATGATTTAGATGAGGGGATTAAATGTAGTAACCCCAAATTAGCGGAAGACACTAAGTTGGGTGGCAG